>NC_022010.1:96762559-96791913 GCF_000317375.1 Microtus ochrogaster
TTAACCTGTTTTATTTTTTTCTGTATAAGTATTTTGTCTGCATGGAATTTTGTTGACTCTGTATGTCTGATGTCCACAGAGCTAAGAAGGAGGTATAGAGGCCCTGGGAACTGAAGTTACTGATTGTTGTAAGTGTAAATACTCAGAACTGAGCCCATGTTCTCTTAAAGAGCAACAAATGCTCTTGACCCTGGATCCATCTCTCCACCCACATTTTGCACAAAATTTTAAGATATGTTTATTTTACAGACATGATTATGGTAATTAACAAAGATGCCATAGCATACAAATTTGAAAAAAAAAAATAAGATCCGAGGTTCTGGTATCTGACCAGGCTTGTGAAGTCACTATAGTTATATGATCCATGTGTGATCTTCAATGTGTTTCTCAAGCAGGTTTTTACTGATAAGAAGTGCTAGAATATAGCATCAAGTGCTTCAGAGATCCACTGTCTAAGCTTATAGTGCCAATCAAAATTCCATGGTGTTGTTTTTTAAGATCAAATTTGGGGCAGGAAAAAATGGCAAAGTGGGTAAAACACTTACCTTACACGCATTAGGACACGCGTTGAAATTCCCAGAACATATTGCTTCATACTGTCAGTGACTCACCCAGTCGACAGTATGAAGCAATATTATGATACAAATTAATGAATGAAGTCATTTAAGACACTTCAGAACATATTAATAGCAGGCCCACTCAGGGTCTCAGTCCCTCTTGTACTTCTGCTTCCATCTTTAACTATGAATATCTAGTCTACTCACTACTTCAATAAACATGAAGCATGTTTGAGTAAAATCGGCTACGGGAGTCCTTTCCTGAACAATCCTACTTAAATGTTCTCTTTGCATGTATCTCTCTGCCTTCCCTACTGGTTTTCTGTACATTTATGCTCCTATTGTATTATGCATACCTTTTGTTTATTCTCTTATAGAACATCACTGCTTTAAGAGCCAATTTATTTCTTTTTTGCATTTTGTTTTTCCTTTGAAAACTCAATAGAGAAAGGAGACCAAGGGGTAAATAATAACTACCTTTAACTTCGAAATCAAAAAGGATGGAATTTATCATTAAAATAAGATAAGAAAAAATTGGGAGCAAACAAATGGAGAGGTCAGATAGCCATTTTGCACTACAGAAATCATTACTTTTTTTCTCATACATTTAGTTATGTTCTGTTTCTTTGAAATCATTATTTGTAAAATTAATCTCTTGAACAAAGATTGTTCCATGAGCTTTAGCTCTAATTTGGAGTTTTGATGGTTTATTATCCTACTGTGTTTCCAGGAACACTCAAACCAGAAGGTCTTAAAATGTGTTCTAAAAAGTTTCCAAGATGAGAAATATACTGAATAGTTCTATAAAATAAATTCAAAAAAATAAAATAAAATAAAAAATTAAAAAAAGCCGGGCGGTGGTGGTGCACGCCTTTAATCCCAGCACTCAGGAGGCAGAGGCAGGCGGATCTCTGGGAGTTCAAGGCCTGACTGGTCTACAAGAGCTAGTTCCAGGACAGGCACCAAAGCTACAGAGAAACCCTGTCTCAAAAAACCAAAAATATAAAAAATAAAAAATAAAATAAATTCCTTCTAGAATATTAATAATCTACATTTGTTTTTAAAGTATACTTAAGCATATATGCCACAGTCTGTAAAAGAATTATAAAGTAGAATGCAATGTAACTACCCTTGGGAGATGCAGTGTAAAACAGAATGAGCCTAGCATTGTTCAATAAACTGATATATTTGTGAAATAAAACAATTTCTGTTTCACTTTTGAGTATCCCAAAGGTCCATGTAGTGAAAGCTTTGCTCCCAGCACAGTCCTCATGGGAACTGGTGCGGCCTTTAGGGGTACATTCTGGAGAGGCACTGAAGAAAAGTTTGGGGTATCACTTGTTTCGCTTTCCGGTTTTGTTCTTGTAATTCCTTTCCAGCCATGAGGTATTCCTTCCCCCTGAATGCCACCTAGTGCCTGCACCAGAGGCCTAATACCAACAAGTCCATCTGACCATGTACTAGAACCTCCCAAACAATGAATAAAAATGAAATTAATATCAAGCAAATTGGAGTTGTCATAGGAATGGAAAAACAATGGAAAACAAAGGTACTCAATGCTATCCCAAACTAAAACTGTGTTTTAAGTCCTTTGAAAGGTATTAGAGCATAAATTAGAATCTGAAAGGCTTATAGTTGTGCAAACTCTCCAACCTTAGAAAGAGCATCATTGTTTCTATTCTGGACGAGAGAACAGGTTATAACTAATACAATGAGTAGTCCTTATTTTAACTAGTCACTCTGTAGATACTTTTGCCTGAATTCATTTGAATATTTTTCAAACGTGTTTTCAGCTGAATTAATTTTCCATCAGATTAGTCTCAAAGCAAAATAAGTATGATATTCACTTCACCAAGAGAATTGAAAATCGTATATAAGATGCTCAGTTGGAATTGAATATTAAACAATTTAAATATGGCTTCTAAAACATTCTTAATACTGAGCAATCCGACTGAAAATAACTTCCACTATGACAATTGGGTGTTTATTTGTATCTTGGTCTTATGGTCCCAGTTATAGCTTGTGAAAGTTCTTCACAAGTGAAACAATTATTTCTTGTTGGTTATTATATGTTTATACCCCTGCAATCATTGTGCTTGGTGCAGAGATAATAGGGCAAAAACACACTTGCATGGAATTGCCTTCTGTCGTAATTTTGTGCATTCAAGCATTTGTGTCTGCTCAGATTTGAGGCCTTCATGTAACTGTCAGAAATTTAGCTCACAATTTTCTAACACCCACCACCTATGTAATGTTGAGTTGTGCTAAAGCATTGGTTTGTTAAAAAAAAAAAACAAATGAAATTTTATCTTCATCTTCTGGGAATTTCTTTCTGCTATTGTATCAATTATCTTTGCCTTGTTCAATAAAATGCAAATTTTGTTACTTATTCCACTTTCCCATTTTCTCACTTCACTACTATAGCAATTCCCTACGTTAAGCATCCAGGAAGACACTGTTAAATTCTTTAATGAACTCAGAACTTCTTTAGTTCCCTGTCCTGGGACTTCATCATGTGTGTGAGCCTGTCAGTTTTTTTATCTCTCCGAAAACTACATGTAATGGTGCTCTTCATCTTTCTCCACATCAAAAGATGAAGAATTATCTGCAAAAGTAACCTCATTCATCTGTAAAAATACAAAATATGGAAGTCGAAACTAAGCAGTTTGTTATCCTAGATGATAGTTAATAATTTAAATTTATTAGATTTATCTCATTCAGTAAAAATTCACATAAAAATCCAATATTGTCATAACATGAGTAAAAATTGCTTCAGTTCTAGGCCAGTGTTAATTCCATGTGTACATTCAGATACACATATAATTTATGATGGATTATGTTATGTGCAGTAATATTTTATATGTATAGATTTATGCCAAAATAACTACAATTAATTTTGAAAGCTGATTACATTAAAAATAAATAATTCCTGCAGTACTTTCTCATCACACTAAGAGAGCCAAGATTTTTCATTCTCTCTTTAATTGCCAGCTCTCCATTAGCTAGTGCACAGCCTCATTTTCTCCTTTATTTTCTGCAGTTGCCCATCATTCTCTTCAAATCTACTTCCTCCCATTTCTACTCCTTGTTTGCCTTGACTGTCAGACCTCACCTCCCTCTTCAAATGCCTTGCAATACCACCATAGTTACCTTTTCTCAACCCCTTGTTCGCCTTGATTGTTTGACAGCCCTTACCTCCCTCTTCAAATGCATTGCAGCAACATCCTAGTTATCTTTTTATTACTTTGGATCACAATTTTCTTTATCTCTTTCTCTACCTTTCCCCAAGCTTCAGTGAAGGGACTTTGCCAAACATGCCCTCATCTGCATCTTTTTAACCACTTCATAAACCCCAATTTGTATAGAAAGTTATTGGTTAAAATCTAAAGAATAAATATGTGCACAAATATTCTTTTTTCTTCCCTTAATTTTTAAGTTAAAACACAATTAAAATACTTTTCCTTTTCCCTTCTCTCTCTCTAACTGCTTCTATGCTCCCTCACACCCTCATAAATTGATGGTCTCCATTGATTATTGTTGTATACATATATATGCATACATATATTCACAAATATGTAAACACAACCTTATGACGTCATTTTTGTTGTTAGTATATATGATTTCAGGGCTGACCAATCTTGTAGTTGATAACCAAATACGTGGCTCATTTCTTAATGTCCAAAACAACAACTAATCATACTCTAGGTCAGGGTATGTAGTCACAGAAGTTGTCAACAACTTTGAACAACTTAAAACTCTCTGACCTTCAAATAAGGTGGAGTAGGCTCACATTTTTGCACCTCCAAAGGGAACCTATCCCCAATAGCTACATCTAAAATAAAATTTCTGTACCTAAAGCTCCAAAAACACCCCTGAAGAGAGGACAGAAATATTGAAAGAGCCAAAGGGTCAGGAAAACTTCTGTAAGATGGTTTCTTCTAGAAATGGCTGCTTAAACAAAATCTAAATGACTATGACATCAGTAGATATGAAAAGAGAGAAGGAAATCTCACCAGGAACATAGCCTTAGACAAAGAACTATAGGCAACTAGTATTTACCATTTTATTTTATTTGTTTTTTTCGAGACAGGGTTTCTCTGTGGTTTTGGAGCCTGTCCTGGAACTAGCTCTTGTAGACCAGGCTGGTCTCGAACTACCATTTTAAATAAAAATAAATAGCAGTTACTTTCAAACTAATGCCATAAACTTTCATTATTAAATATATAAATCACAGCTAGACTATTCTTTTACTGGATATATTATATATAACCTCTTATCCACAGTTATGGATTAGATAAAATGCTGTGGTTCTTCATGTGGCCCATGGGCCACGATGGGCAGTGGGTCCCAGGCAGGGAGACACATGGCAGGTGAGAGACAGAGATCTATTAGGCATGCCATGCAGAGAAAGTGGATATTTATTCAGTTTTTATGGAAGGGAAAGGGGGTAAGGAGTGAAAGAGGTGGAGCAGAGAAGGCAGAGAAAGAAAGAGAAATGGGGTGGAGAAAGTGAGGAGCCACGGCAGCATCTTCCTCTTTGGGAGAGAGACAGAAAGGAAGAAACTCAGGTTGGAAGTGGAAGGAAAATCTACTTGCCTCAGGGGTAGAGGGAGGGAGTGGACAGGGCTTATCTCTTAAAGGGACAGGACAGACCATTACAACCACATGTTTAAAACTCAAATGTAGGGCTGCAGAAGTGTCTTGGTGGCTAAGAACATGTGCTGATCTTTCAGAAGACCCAAGTTTGATTCCCAGCACTCATTTCAGGTAGCTCACAACCACCCTTATCTGGAGCTGCATGCATTTGGTACTACTAGCACACAAGTTTACAAATCCAGACATAGACATGCACAAAATTAAAAAAAAAAAAACCCTTTAAAATCAAATACATCTCTTTGATGACCTTCCAAGATTATTTCCATCTGTGAATGTCACTGTATTTCCTAGTGCATATATGACTCCCAGTATGCCACCCTTAGCCATTTTTGTATGTCAGTAAAACTAGTTATATTCTATATAATGTATATTTTATAAGCTTATAGGATAGTTGCCTTTTTATGTCTTTTCCTAATTTCTTTAGTGTTAGCATCCCTCTCCACAACCTTGTTCTCCCCACTGAGGCCTCCCCCCCATTCTTCTCCTTTTCTCCTTTATGTCATCTATGTTTTTATGCCTTCCCCAGAAATGCCCTTTCTAGTTTTCTGTATTGTACAGTTACAGCCAGTCAAATGCATAAATCTAAAGAGTCCACATCTGAAAGATAACATTGGCATTTGTTTTCTGGGACCTGAATTACCTACCTCATTACAATATCCCCCAGTCTCATTCACTTACCTGTACATTTCATATTTTCATTTTTCTTTACAAATGAATGAAATTCCATTGTATATGTGTATCACATTTTCATTATCCATTCATTACTTGACAGACATTTCAGCTGATTTTGCTTGGTTTTATTTCTTAAATTGAATCTTCATTCTATACCAGACAATGGGGAACGATGTATAATTAGGAGAATCCCTGCTTACGCAAAGACTGTTTCTAATACCTCAGTATAAGAAATAAGTTTCACTAAACATGGATACGCATTTGTCTATGTCGGAGGAAATAGGACCTTTAGGTATATGTGGCTGTCGTATTTTGCATTCCCATCAACAGTGAAGCAGGTTTCCCTTTCCTCACATCCTCAGCCACACTCGTCTCTTATTTTCTCCATCTGAACCATTCTGACTTGATGAAATCTCATTCAGTGTGTGGCCTCGTGCCCATTCACATACTCACATCACTAACTGGCTTCAGTGGGTTACACAGAACAACAAAAGAAAAAGGGCATGAAAATGGGAGGAGATGTGGGAGAGATCCAGAAGGATTTGGATGAGGGGAATATGAACAAAATTCATTGTATTCATGTATGAGATTCTCAAAGAATATATAAAAATATTATTTTAAAACTATTTTTTTCAAAAAAATATATTGCTGCTTCCTTACTTTCTTGTAAATACAAGCTTAGTACTGGCCCCAATCTCACTCCTTACTCCTACAAGGGACATTTAGCTCCAGGTATTCAGACTATCGTTCAACTCTCCAACTTACCTGTCATGTTTTTCCTAAATTTGTATTTATACCAATCCCTTTAATGATATATTTCTTTTGATTAACAATTTTTCCTACTCTGATCATTCTAAGTCCCCTACATTGCTCAAAAGATCTTTAATAATTTTCTTCTCCCTGACCATTTTCAGTACTTTAAGTTATGAGAATTGTCAAATTATTTGTCAAATTGGTCTGTGCAAGACACCAGGTACTTTACGAGGAAAACTCTTATGATGCCCATCCCCACCTGTGTCCCTGTGTGATTCTCACCTTGATTTGTTCATTTTCTTTCTTTTTCCAATTTAAATTTTCTGTTTAAATCAAACCACAGTTCTCCCTCACTTCTCTCCTGCTACTCTCCCCACTCCTCCTCATCCCCCAATCCACTCCTCAGAAAGGGCAAGGCTTCCCATGGGGAGCCAACAAAGCCGAGCCTATCCAATTGAGGCAGGACCATACCCTTCTCCCCTGCATCAAGGCTGAACAAGGTATCATCATAGGGAATGGGCTCCTAAAAGTCGGCTCATGCACCAGAGACAGATCCTAGTCCCACTGCTAGTGACCCCACAAACAGACCAAGTCACACCACTGTCACCCACATACAGAGGGCCTAGCTTGGTCCCATGAAGGCTCTTCAGCGAGCTCCCAGGAGCTCTGGTCGCTGTCCACGTGGGTTTTCCTGTTAGGATCCTAACCCCTCTTGCTCATACAATTCCTCTATTGGATTGGACTCCCAGAGGTTGGCCTGGAGTTTGACTGTGAATTTCTGTATCTGCTTCCATCAGTCACTAGATGAAGATTCTATGATGACAACTAGGGTAGTCATCAATCTGATTACAGTTCAGACACCCTCTCCACTATTGCTAGGAGTCTTAACTGGGGTTGCCCTTATGGATAGCCCTAGCACCATGTTTCTCCCCAACTCTACAATGGATCCCTCCATCAAGATATCTCTTTCATTGTTCTCCTTCTCTGTCCCTCCCACAACTTCACCAAGAACAAGTCCCTCCTTTTCTAATAGACTAATGCAGTTCTTTAAGGATGAACTCATCTCCTCTTTAATGGAAGTGTTCTGTAGTTGCCAGAAGCCTCCTTATCTCCCTTTCCTATGAACTTCTGCCAATCTTTTCCTCTGTGTCACGTGAACTATTGTTTGCCGAAGTCTGCTCTTCACTACAGGTAGGTATGTCTACCTTGATTCTCTAGAAGAGTGATTAGTTCTTCTACGACAGGAACGTTTCTCATGCCATCACAATACATACAAAGCATCCATCAAATATATGTCTGCAGCAGTAACAGTGGCACATGCCTAAAATCCCAGTATTCGGGATACTAAGATAAAGGACTAAGAATGTGAAGCTAGCCCAAACTATACAAGCATACTAAGAAGTCAAAAAACATCTATTTGGTTCTCATAGATTCCTTGTTGATTGTATGTTAAACCTAGATAGGAATAATATTGGGCTTGAATTGATTTTATTGCCTTTTTAAAAGCCAGCATTTCCGAATGTGGAATGCATAGGCAGTTGTGTCAGTGACACCTGAGAATTCATTAAACATGTAGACTTCTCAGCTCAATCTGGACATATTTGGTCATAAACTCCTGGCCTGCAGCTGAAACATAAGTACTGTTTTCAAGCACTTAGAGCAGTCTGATAAACAGTATTTGAGAAACATCACAATGGATTAATCAGGTAGTTCCGATAGCATTTTAAATAAGGTAATACTAGTCAACAGATGGTCAGTTTACAGTGCATTTGTGTTTGAATATTCTGAATTGTTTATACAAGAGGAACAGTGACTCGCATTGTGCTTTAGGTCATTTTCAAAGCTTTGATGATGAAGAAAATATCAGCTATTGGGCCAGGCATTCTTCTACGTGACTCTAAAAGTTTTCACAGTGAAAGTTCATCTTTCTGTTTAAATTTTACTTAGTTCGCTTCAAATATGGCTTCATGTAAAGCTTTGAAATCTGAAAGTTGATATAATTGCTGAAATCTAAATCTGGCATGCAGAAACTTTTGTTAAAGAGAACATGTTCAGGGCCCAAATATGAGCTTCTCACCCATACTGCTATGTGACTGTCAGCGTCTGATTGGCTCTTGTGAAGAGTGAAACCTGCAGCAGAGATGGCAAGTTCGACAGCTGATGACCTCAGAGAGATGACCACATGCTCAGAATGTCCTTGGGGTAATTCAGGGAGTTTGATATCGATCTACAATCTGTTTCGGGACCAAGATTACACAAAAGAAGTCATGAACTCTGAAGACTAGTTAGTTAATTTTACTTCCACTTAGTTGGGTAGGTTGGGTAGTACTTTAGTCAAGGTCCTGTAAATAAGAAACTCCTGTGTGATATATGTACACACACATGCACACACACATACTGTACCAAATGTGTCCACACATATGCATGCACATCTACATGGTATATAACTCACACACATAGATACTGCACACACACATGCTGTACATAACTCGCACACACACAGCACATGAAGGATCTAGAGTTATGAGACTTTAAATTTCCTATGGGCCTCATATAAAACACCAATAGTCCTATCCAAACCAGTGAAAGAACATTGTGGAAATGGCCCAGGCATTAGCACTAATGGAAAGTCTCCCAGATAAATTTAGCAAAGATTCATGTTTGAGAATAGCTGTTCTAAAGGACAAAATTCTCCCCTTTTAATGTCACAGATGCTCTAATAGATGAATCAAACATTGACTATTTGAGAGAAACAGTCAATCAAACAAACAATCAATCAGGAAAAATGTGAGATCCAAAGGCCCAGATCCTGAAATAAACACTGAAAGGTAAAATGTTTCTCCCAACAATGGAGCATGATATAACCCTGGGGCCTTTGGATCATTTTCTATCCTTCTCAGGCACCTCTTCTTGCTCTTCTGACTCTTTTCTCTTCTTTTGCCCCTCCTCCTCGCTTCCTTATACTCTTCCCCCCTTCTGCTTTTTCTCTCCCTCCCCTCCTCCACATCATCATCATTAACGATTTCAGGACAATGATACTAAATTAGAGTTAGTGCCAGAAGTTTGTAATCTTGCTTCTTCTAATTTTAGACCAAAGAGATCTATCTGTTTGAGAGAGATGAGTAGACTCGCGCTGTATGGATCATAGAAGTCCAGAACAGAGGGAAGCTTTAGAGACTGGAAAATTAGCCATTGTTTTCACCTTTGCAGAACTCTCTGTGAGTGTAATTCATGCCTGTCCACTTTTAAGAGCCACAAATTAAATGGAACTGTTGAAATGTTTGAAACTTAAGTGTAAACTCATCTAAAACTAAAGGGTACTACATTACTTTGTTTTCAAAAGATAACCTGAAATTAGACTCAATACTGAAAATTGACTTGCTGTCACAAAACAGACGAGAACCGCATCCCTGTGTAAAATAGGCTTATGATCACAATGATAAAACAGAATCAGTAAATATAAATGATGGCTCAGAATATAGACTGCCAAAAGTTAAATATCAATTCTAAACTTGGAAATTTTTCCTAGTATCTGGATCAAACCCAGGCTATTAGTCATGTTGGAAGAAATGTCCTTCCTCCCATCTTGAAAAATCTTTATTCGTGAATACTTAATATCGAAAATTTGTAAGAGACTTTTGGTAAGATTGGAATATAAAATGCCCTGCAGTGGTTCAAATGTTGAAAATTTTGTACCCAAGGGGTAGTACCATGTTGAAAAGTTGTAGAAAGTTTCCAGAGTGAGACCTAGGTGGGAGGCTAGGGTCAGGATCTTGGTGGTATCTTGTCCAGGTTGATATCATGTCTCTTTGCTCTCCTCACCCCCCAGTAATGAGATAAAGACACAACTCTGGCCACATTTCCTCACTACCACCATTTTCTCCCCAATCACATGGAGTCAAGTAACCACGTGCTGAAACCTCCGAAACTATGAACCCAAAGGAAACCCTCTTCCTTTAAGTGGTATATTTCAGGTCTTTAGGTGACAGAGATAAGACTAGCTAATTAATACAATTCTCAAGCTTGTGTTGATAAAAGGGTTTGTATGCAGTTCAAAGATGATGTCAAGTATATGGAATATGTCAGAAGTTACCATGTAAGAGGAGGGAAATGACAGCTTTGATTGTTGGGTGTTTTATAGTCAGAGGAGCAAGGCCTATGGGATCTAAGGAAGAAGACGCCATCTCCACAGACTTCTCAGGACCCCAAGGTAGCACTTTCATAGGGACTGAATGATCTGTTTCCAGGGCTCTGTCAAAAAGAATTGTACTTTATTGACTTTCTGATAAAACAATATTGTGGTATCTTTATCCTGAATTTTCCTAACCATGAGTGAATTTGCATACTTGTTGACATGTTTGTATAACTTAGATAGAATTTTTACTAATCCTCTATTTCCTTTTTCATTGGGGTTCTACAGGTTTCTGTTTACTAAGACTTAAACACTCTTTTCCTAGCTTACTATCATGCATGTGTCTTTTAACACATAGCATATATTCTTGGTCAGTCTTTGGTGAATATAGATTTAGTCTTATGTAATCAAAGCTTCCACATTGAACTGAAAGAAATATGGATATAATATATTCAGAAAAAATACATTTGTACTGAACATTCATAAAAGCTATGCCTTTTTATTATTCCCCAAAGATGTTATATGTAAGATTATATAATAGCTGTTCTACAGAATTTAAATTGTATTGACAAAGACAAACAATCAGGAGATATTTAAAGAATATAGAGATTGTATTCATGTTGTATTCAAATACTATTCCCTTTTCTATAGCAGACTTGAGCATCCTTAATGGGACGTTTAAGAACAATTGTCCATAAATGTGAAGGGGTGATCCATAATACAGATGTATACATGCATATATGTAAATATAGATAAAGATAAATACATTTTCTCTTTTCTTCTTTAATATCTTTTGTTGTTGTTTGATTCTTTTTTGTTTTTATGTTTGAGCTTTTTAATTTTTATGTAATATCTTGTCAGATATGATAATATATCCACAATTAGTGTTTTATGATGTATTACTACATTAGCAGTATGCACTGAATAACCAGCTTCCTCGCCTCATCCTGCTTCAGCCTTCATATTATGTGATATCCCATGTATACTTACCTATATTTCCAAATTTTTGATTGTATTCCTTTTCTCCATATTTCTATTCTAAATCCAACACCACATTCTTAACCTTCACGGGTCCTGGGATTGCATTTTATGTACCTTTAGGATATTTTTGAGTAAAGAATCCAGTAGACATTTAAATCATATCTAACCTGGTAGGTTTACATTTGATAACTGATCTTCGTTGTAGGGAAGCTGCTTGTTCATTTTGTCTGCTCAGCAGCTAAGACCAGAAATAATCACACAGAAACCATATTATTTAAATCACTGCTTGGCCCATTAGCTCTACCTTCTTATTGGCTAACCCTTACATCTTAGTTTAACCCATCTCCACTAATCAGTTCATTACCACAAAGTCATGGCCTACCAGTAAAGTTTCAGCATCTCTGTCTCCAGTAGGGCTACATGGCATCTTCTCTCTGACTCCTCCTCCTCCTTTCTCCCAGCATTCAGTTTAGTTTCCCTGACCTACCTCTATTCCCTGTGCAGGCCAAAGACAGTTTCTTTATTAACCAATGCTATTCACAGCATACAAAGGGGAATCCCACATCAGATCTTCCCACTCAAGATGAGATGGGAGTGTCCCTTTAGATTTTTCTTAATGTAATTTGTCCTTTTTTCCTAGATCTTTGCAGCTTTCTTCCTAACTTCACTGACAATTTAGTTCCATGACAAAATAAAAATTACATTTTAAATATAAATCTCTATAGGCAGAAAACTTTTCTAACATATTTGTACCTGTTTACTTCTGCATGTAGAGTTTTCTTCACAAGGGCATAATCACCAAAACACTTGTTCTTCCC
The DNA here is from genome assembly GCF_000317375.1 of Microtus ochrogaster. Lineage (NCBI taxonomy): Eukaryota > Metazoa > Chordata > Mammalia > Rodentia > Cricetidae > Microtus > Microtus ochrogaster. The sequence continues at coordinate 96,775,129 of NC_022010.1, forward strand.
AGTGTTACACCATATTATTTTATTTTCTTCTTCTCTATACAAACTTCATGGAGATGAGGATAATTACGCAATTACCAAAAACTGTCAGCTTTGTAGTCTAGCTGAAAATGTTTTATTTTTTTTTCTTGGTACTTTGCTTTTGTATGGGTTTAAATTGCTTTATTATATTTTATTTAGGTAGTTTTCTTTTACTGCACTAGTTTCAAATATCATCAGATTTGATGATCAGTGAATTCAGTTGCAGTCCATGTCAGGATTTTTTTTTTTTGTGTACTTACACTCACTGAGATTTTTGAGAAAGGTCAGGACACTTCCACATCTGAAAAACAAGTTAGGCCCATGGGAAGATTTTCCCTTTCAAGAAGGGAGTCTGAGTTCAGTTGGTGATTCAATATGGATCTGAGGAAACTTTGCATTTGCCCAGCGGAAGCTTCCACAACTCAAAGCAAGTCCACAACGATGAGTGTCATAGTGTCTATTAACATGTCGGTCAATATCTAATTCCATTTAAATATTTTAAATATTTCATTCCCTTTGTGAATTTCATTCCTGTGTTGCTCTGGCTGACCTGGAACTCACTCTGTCAATCAAGCAGGCCTCAGACTCATAGAGATCCTCATGTCTCTGCCTCCAGAGTGCTGGGATTAAAGGTATGGACCACCAAGCCTAGCCTCATTTCTTACCTCTTGATATTAGAGTAAATTTAGCTTTATAATAACCGCTACTGATTCTCTCCTTTTGAAATGATTGTGCATGCAAAAACCAGCTTCTAAATTATTTTTAAATCACCCCTCAGCATTTTCCAAAACTAGAAAATTAATATGTAAGGAATACTCTTCTATTTTTGAGTCCTCCTTTCTCTTTAGTTACAATGATTTCTTAATGAGAATTCGGTTCTTTTGTCCTGCCCCACAGTTTTAAAAATACATTTTCTTGAAATACCTACTCTATTTTCAGGACTCAAAGTCTTAGAAAACTCTGAATCAAAATTCAAGCTAAATAGTGTATGTGTTTGCACAGCAGCCTTCGTTGCTGTGTCATCTTTCTGGCTTCACAGCCCTCTTCAGTTACATCACCTACAAAAAAGAAGTCACTAAAACACCTCTCACGCTTCTATTTCTGCACCTGTGCCTCCACCTGCAGCTGACAACTAACCAAGTTATTGTTGGACACTGTTCTATGCCTCTTGAAAAGAAGATTAGATCATCAAGCCCAACATCACTGAGGGATCTTTATAATGTTGGCAACCCTTGGTTATCAGAGAGCAAAATTTGAGAGTCCAGTTCTTTCATCTATAAACTGCACAAGAAGTATTCTTGAACTAATTGAGCACTACCTGAAAATGTGTTTGGTACATAACATGTCCCTCATGCATTTGCTCAATTCCTCCTGATTATCCTAATGTGTGATAGCTGAAATGTGATTACAGCTTTGTACAGCCAATCACTGCTAGAATACAATGTCAATGCATCACAATGCAGTACCCAGTTCTGCAACCGCAAGAGACACATACCTTCTGCCTGTAACACGTTTGGCTTGAACACAAACTTGACTTTAAATATGAAAGATGATTGGGGCCCTGATTGATTTAAAACTGTAGTGATACTGAAAGGATTGGCCTCATAGAAAAGAGACCATATCTTGAAATTGTGTCTACACTGAATATGCTAAAGTCTCAAAACCATGCATCTGGGAATTTAGGTGAATAAAAGCATAAATTATAAAGCATCCATGAGTCCTATGAGCATAAGTATTAATTCATGTCTTAAATTTCTAATTACTGGTTTCCCTATGAATACTTCTTTGAAGAAATTCATGCAGCAGGCTATTAAAATAGATCTTACAATAAAAAGTAAATTGTTTTAAAATAGTATTAATGAAAGCCTTACAATAACACGGGGAGATCATCTAATTCACATTTTACATGTGAGAAGCCTGAGTCTGGGGAGTGGGTGTATTAGTAAACAAAATACAGTAACATTCTTGGATAGAAAATACAGCAAATCATCGCCCCAACATCAGCATCTCATCTCAGGCATGCAATGCCAGTTTCCAACAGCAACAAAACTATCACCATGTCACACCTGATAATCTCATAGGACTGCAGAATAATCCCCATGGTCTCTTCAAATAACTGAAGTAGACTCCGTTCTTTACTGCATTAATTCCCGACCACTCCCCTTTCATGCTCTGATCTCTCTATTCTGAACCTCTCAGGCTTACCTTCTTACATATCCCCCAAGTCCTGACCTGCCTGCGGATTACATGCATCCAAGTTCATTGAGAGAGTACCATGCTTCTCATGTCGACAGTAAGACTGAGAACGACTTTACTGCCTTCCTGGTCATACCTAAGCTTCAAGTGTTCCTCACCGGAACTGGTGTTGTTCTCTTGTAAAGTCTTTGAAAACTGTGAACAAAAGTAAATGTAAAGAGAGTTTAATAAGTCGTTCAGAAAAAAAAAAAAGTTCAGGCTTACGTTGAAATAATAGGCAATACCACCAGCCAATGTCAGGATGAACTATTGGGTGTGCTGAAGAAAATAAATCAATATAGTGAAAAACTGAAAATAACAAAATTTATAAAGGGAGGTCCTAGGGGGTATAAGTGATCCAAATGTGAAAATAATAATGTTACTAGAAGAAAATACAGAATATCAAGCCTGTAGAGAGGGCTCAGTAGCTAAGGGCAATTCCTGTTCTTCTGAAGGACCTGACTTCATTCCCTAGTACCTACATCAGGAAGTCCAGCACCGGGGGATCATATATCTCTATTGCCTCCATGGGCATCTGCAGAACATGTCACACACATACATACACACACACACACACACACACACACACACACACACACACACACAACCAAGATGTGTCTAATCCCCTTGATAAAGAGTTAGAGTCACTCTTTTTAAACAAAATCACCAAGTCACTCAGGCCATGTAGTTAACCTTTTTCTACAGTTGTATAAACTACATTATAGGTATAAGTATTTATACCTACATTATAGGTATAAATGACTGTCTTTATGATAATATCTGCAATGTCTAAGAATAATAAGAGGATTACAAAAAATTTCTGTAAATCAAGTTTTAAAATACAGAACTTCTCTGGTGAAATATGGAAGAGACAAAGGTTATTGCTACTGGAAAAAAATGTTCAAACTCATTACTAAACATAGATGAATAGATTAAATATAAACATAGATATTTACTTGAAAACATTAAATATTAAACATAGATGTATAAATTAAAAAGTATATTATGCCTTTCAGTTCTCAAGGAAACAATAATAGAAGTTTAGGTAAAGTCGTGTTTCTGTACATATATGTAGAAGGAACAATATGCTGTATCAGAACATGGAATGTACAGTCAGTGGAATAATCACATTCTGCCTCAAGTCATATGTTGGGTTGAGTATCACAGACACCCCCAAGGAACATATGTTCACTGCAGTAATGCTGTGATGTAAAGAAGCCCATGTCAGAGGTGACCATATCTGTAGTTGAGAAAGAACAAACTCATAGTTAAAGGACACATGCACCAGTCTGTGCAGCTTCAGTATAGAACCTACCAATAGAAATGGCCAAGGTGGAACGTTCAACACAAGTACTACTGAGTGATATGGGTTTTGAAAAAATCATATCATTTACTTGAAATAGAGTGACTAACTCTGCTAAAGTTTGGGCTTCCTGAAACAGGTGTGTCCATACAAGTTACAGCATAGCTATAAAGATGTGGGAAAAGATTGGGAAACAAGAGAATAACTAAATTAGACAACCATTTGAGAACATGCCAGCATGTAACAATGTTTGTCCTCTGAATGCATGTGTGTTAATTATTTGCCTCTCTCAGGGTCGTAGAAATTCTCTATTGCAAGGATGTTTGACTTTCTTACTACTATTATTAATATTTTCCCTTCTTCTTAGATTTATTCATCCTGGTTATTGTCCCCTTTAGTAAAACATCTATCATAATTATTGTAAATTCTGTTTATGTCTTACTGACCAAGAATTCAAGAATTTGGAATATTGCCCCCACCCCCTAAAATCTCACCATTCTCCATAAAGGAAAGATTTCCAGTGAGGATATAAGCATCTCTTTCTTATTAGGTTAAAAGGAAAAAAGAAAGAGAAAGAGAAATGTTAAACTACTGTATGTGTTTGTGTGTGTGTGTGTGTGTGTGTGTGTGTATTTTTTTGTACAGAGACTCAATATTTAAACACACCAAAAAATTCTTCTAAATTTTAATTTGGAGTATTGTCGATGCCTCTGGTCAACAACTTTGGGGTTTACTGTTAGTTTTGACTCAAGGGCTCATTACTGAGCCCAAGGTAGGCATCTACCTCATTTTATAGCCCAGACCTGAAACTCATGAACATTTCATGTTTGATTTCATTGTGTGTACATTTAGAGTTCAATTCTTAAACATGTGTTTTCTAGATATGTATGCTGTATGTCCAAACTTCTCATCAAAATGTCATAAACAATGAAAACCCCCATACTCAATAATTCTCTTAAACTAAATCTTGTAAAATAAATCAATCAAGTATTCAACCCCATTGTGATAATATTTACTTGCCCAGCTTTGTATTGTATACTTTACAATCACAACATTAATGACAGTCAACCTTTCTGTGTCCCTTACAAATGGCCAAATCTTCTTTGTAGGTACAAACTCACAGGAGTTTCTACATATCGACAGGTCTAACCATGATCTGTCATTTATTGACAGTTGCTTGGAGCTTCATGTAGATGCATTGCCCTCCATTTACATATCACAATTTACACACTAGTAAATCTGGCATGTTATCCTGGACTTAGCCATGATATAAACACTATTGTCTCTGTCTCCTCAGTCTGAAAATATCCCACCGATTCTGGGTCCAATCTAGAGACACAAACATCACAGTAGTTTAATCAGACAAACTCAATATGAAATTACCCATCTGTAACAAATAAAACTATAATTTATCAGAATCTGTAGGTCTCTGGAGACTTTGGAAGACTCCTCAAAGAAGAAAAGCAGATGAGAATAATACTAACAAGACGAATTGAGAAGTTGCTGTACTGTACCAAACAGTAGGGTGTGGGCATTGTGCCTTTAACTTAATGAAAAATACAGTTACCATCTTCAATGCTTCTTCACCTAGGGGGAAAAATGCAAAATAAGACATGAAAAAGTCTTGTAGGGTGATGGACGTGTTTATGACTGTCTTTATAAGCGTGATTTCAGAGGTACAAGGTTGTATTCAAATTGACAAATTATATACATTAAATACAGGCAGCTTTGGTGCATTAATTATACCTCTTAGAAACCACAAAATAACCTGTTCTTCAGTCAAGGGAAAGCAAGTTTATTACTGTAACCAAGGGCGTTATAAAGTAAGAATGAAAATAAAAGAAGGTGAGGAGCCTAGACCCACAGGCGAACCACTGAAGTAGAGACTGAGCAGGATATAGAAGGTAACTGGCGTTCAGAGGGTCAGCATGGTCATTTGTTGTCCTTAATTTCTCAGCAACCAGAGTCCTGTTTACAACGTTGTTTCCGGTGCCTTTGCATTGCAGTACACCCCTTACCTTCGCTTCTCAGTTTTGGACTTTTATGCTATGCATTGATGCTTTTGCTCCAGTAGGAGCTGGTTTCTGTGCAGGGCGAGAGCTATGGCTCTAGTTTCCTTCTCTTTTAAGCAACTGTATAGCTTTCCTCAGACTGTTTGTTAAAGATACTGTCTTTCCTCCAGTGTATAAATGTTGAAGTCTTTGCCAAAATTCAAGTGGCTGTAAAGCACATGCTATGATGTGGGCCTTCGGTTGCGTCTCGTTGATCTCCACGTCTGCTTTTGTACCAGTGCCATGCTTATGTTTTTTGTTTTTTTTTTTATTTTTTGTTGGGACCAATTGGAGTCCTGGCCTTCAGCTGCTCTTCCCTACTAGAGCCTTTTGATTGGAGTTACTAAAATGCTGTTCCTTGCCTAGAGGATCAGCGGATGGGATTTTCACCAGTTTGTCATTGACTGTTGGGTATTTAAGCCTCCATGGTCCTATTAAAGAGAGGGCTTTGAATCAGTGATTAGACGTCCATGTGTCTGTCTGTCTCTGTGTGTGTTTTCTCAACCTCCAGCCCCTTGCCCGAAGCTGGCGGCATGATGCGCAGCAATTTTTAGTTTTTTGTTTAAGCATAACTTGAAATCAGATATGGCAATACCTTGTTTTTTTGATCCAGATAATTTTGGCTGTCTGAAGTCTTTATGATCTCATATGACATTTTCAGATATTTTCTATTTTTATGGAATCCAAAAGATACATTTATAAAAATAAATACAAAAAATATACATGTATATTATAAAGAATGCAGCCAATAGGATGAAGAGGCAGCCTATAGAATGGAAGAAAAAGTCCTGGCAAACTATAGATCCAACAGAGAATTAATATTGAGAATGTGCAAAGAACTCAAAAACCAACATATCAAGAAAAATAAAAACATTCAATCTAAAAGAACAGGCTTTTGATCTGAACATAAAAGTTCATAAAGAAGAAAGGCAAGTGCCAAATAAACATTTTAAAGCATAAAAATTATTGGTCACCAGGGAAAATTAGACTAAAATTACTTTCAGATTCATCTCACCTTAGTCTGAATGATTGACCATAATAAAAAAAAAACTGACAACAATAGGTGGAGTGGATGTGGGGAAAGAGGTACCTTGCTCACTGTTAGCTGGAGTTTAAGATGGTAAAGTCTCCAGAGAGATTATTGTGGGTGTGGAGGTTCCTCAGACGTAAATTACAATATTACACAGCTGTACCATTCCTGGGCGTGTATCCAAAGGACTCTACATCTTACTCATAGACACTTTTTCAACTCTTTAGAATTCTGTGTTTAACTTAGGGTACCTAGAACAGTCTCGAAATTAGAAAATTATTATCAGTTCAATCAATGCCCAAAGGGAAGAAAAGTTGGGGTGGGGAACTATTGAGATATTTATGTTAGGATAGTATGGATGGTTTGGGAGCATGTGTGGACACTTTATTAACAAAATCACCTGCCAGTCCTCCAAGATTTATCCCGCATAAAATTCAAAGCACATCATATTTCAATTATTTAATCTCAAAACTCTATTAATCAATGATCACAATTACACAAAGGAGTCTATATTTCTCAATGAGCAAATTGTTTTATTCTTTCACATTCGTGTATTCCAACCAGACATTTCTTCTGTGCCTCTGAAGACAGTTGCAGCACAGGCACAAAGAGACAGTTGTAAAGATTTACACTTCAGAACCCAGTAAAATAAAATCCATCTTCCATGATGTGCAGAAAATATTCAATCTGTAGCAGGAGTAAACATATATTATGACATGTTTACAGCTGTCCGTCAATCCTTGGAATCTCAATAAATAGTTCCGGTTGGACTTGCTCTTGCAGTACTTGTTCCCAGGGTGATGGAGGAATTTCGGTGGAGACTAGCAGCAAGAAGAGCGACATTTTCTGTAGCTACAGCAGCCAGAGATGTATCCACAGCCATACCTGGAACCATATCCGCCTCCATAGCCAGAGCCGTATCCACAGCCATACCTGGAACCATATCTACAGCCATAGCCTGAGCCGTATCCACATCTATAGCCAGAGCCGTATCCACAGCCATAGCCTGAGCCATAGCCACAGCCATATCTGGAGCCATAGCCGCAGCCAGAGCCTGAGCCATAACCGCAGCCGTAGCCTGAGCCATAGCCACAGCAAGAGCCATAACCAGAGCTGTAGCCACAGCCTCCACAGGAGTTTCTGTAATAGTTGCAACACATGGTGATGAGAGGTGAGGTTTTAACTGAGAAGCAGAAGGATGTGTCTGAACTGAAGCTGCCATCCAGTCTCCTCGGACCTTTATATACTTACAGGACTGGATGGCTCATGCCTCACATGGGCTCCTCTCTTTTTCACAGCCATGTTCCTACAGTGAACTCATCCCCTGAACAGTCATGTCAGGAATTCACAATTTATTTCTCAGGAACTCCCACAAACATTCAAGGAAATAGGTATGTTTTCTGAACACTCAAACTTATGCATCCTAATTTCTTCTCCATAAAGTCCTTTTATGACCATGACCTAACAGAAGGCATCACCTATGTCTGTGGGACCTGTAAAATGTGTTTTTCACCGTGTAATTGAAGCCCTTGTTCTCACAAGCCATATACATAAGTTCAGAGTATCACCAGCAGCAACAACCCAAGCTTCGCTGTGGCTCTTGCTCTCTTCTCCTAACTCATCCTTCCCATCAACAAACCTCTAAATTGCCTCTCATGGATTCTGGACAACGAAGCTTACTTTAACTCACTACAACTGGTTTTCAAATTTCCTCCTTCCCTCTTAGGGAAGACTCATCTGTCTGTCCTTCTGTAGGTGGGTTGTGTGCTTCTTTCTTTCTCTTTCAAAACATTTTTACTAAATTCATATGCATCAGTTTCTGAGTATATTTATTTCATACAGTTTAAACATGAATGGATCCAAATGTTTCAATGTGGAGAGCTGAAAATGTTTTGGTTCAGGAAATTACTCATTCATTTTTTAGACAAATTGAATGGAAAAAATTTAAACAGGTTAATTTTTATGACATTAATCAGCCTGTACTTAGATTTGGTCAGTGTTTCCATACTTTCTTATCCATTGTGGTTAATAAATAAGAATTACACTGGACGACTGCAGTGCATATCTACGTGACAATTCAACCAAATGGCACAGACAAATAACCAGAAGCAGAATGACTTAGAGTCTTGTTGACTGGAGTGGTGATTATGGCAAATAACCATGCCATGTGTTCTAGGCGTCTATAAAAGTTGACTTTGGCCAAGGGGCAAAAGCATATTTTTGAAGTATGCTTATGATCTAGTCTCCATAAATGGCCATAATTTAAAGCAGATCTCTACTCTTAAAATATTCTTAAAATTATCCTTTTCTGTCATCATTTCTATGGTGATGTGTTTCTGTCAAATAAGTTCCCCTTCATTCTTAGCTGTCTTGAATATTCCTATATTGGTCATCAGTGAAGGATCTTTACCTTGTACCTTTTTCACTTCTTTGCACATGTTAAATGTGCACTGCCCCCAGTTCAGCTGTCATATGCACACAACCACACCTCAGCATAAAAATCTCTGAATAATTCTAGGTCCAATAGTCATAACCCATGTATCGGACAGTCACAGACAATTCAACACAAAATGATTATTCCATGAAAGATGAGAATTGAAATGTCCTATGAATGTGGTAGTCTAAGAAGTCTAACAAGCACTTACATGATGGAACTTTAGGAGGCATCTTTCCCATTTAGCAAATGGACTGAAATCTGCACTACATTCACAATGGTCTCCTTGGCACTTCGGAATCCGCAAAGAGCACCTATCCTGTTAAATATTCCTGTCAAGATTTTTTTAAAAGGGAGAATAAGGAAATTTAACAAGGATTAATGTGTTTGATGATGGCGACAGATTTGCATGTGGAAGCATGGTTCTAATGTCGCAGGTTTATATGCATTACATTCACACATTTTGTATGAGTGATGTCTCAACAGGGCTCATGAGCAAATATGTACACAAACACACCTTGCTGTACAGTCATAAGAAACATAGTGATGAGCAGCAGTGGGTTTGGGAAAACAGGCATGGGATCTTTAAAGGCTTCATAAGTGACAGCGTCTGGTGAAGGAGGAGAGGACAGACAATATTGTCATCTGGTTGCATGTGTGTAGCTAGGAGGCTACCTACGTAACCAAAGGAAAAACAAAAGACCTGGTGGTATAAACTCATAACCAGTACTGGGGAACCAGTACTGGGGATCCTCAGGAGGATCCCTGAGGCTCAGAAGCTTAACCCCGGGGCACATGAAATGACCCCACCCCCAGAAAGTGAATGGAATGTCACTAAAGGTAGTCTTCTCCTCTCTACATGTAGCAAACATACGTGTACATTTTATACACACACAGAGAGAAGGGGGAATAAAGACTAATACGGCCCCTTTCCTCCTGTTCTACTGTCTTACATTTCTTTTCTCGGGTCATACCTGTTACAGTACTATCGTGAACAGACTTGGCCGGAGTTGGCATCCTTTAGGAAAGGCTGTAGCTTTTCCCTGTCGAATATAAGGTTAGCGTCAGACATGTTGTCTATGCTTTAATGTGTTCAGGTAAACTGCTCACAAATCAAAATATTTGAGGGTTTTTATTGTAGGCTGTGATAAATGTTTCTACATGTCTTTTCTGCATTCGGTACTGTTGTTTGCTACATGAGTTTTGCCTTTCCTTGTGTCAATATGGTGCATTTTTTCAAATGTAGCAAGCCAGCCCTCCATATCAGCATAAATTCCACTGGTTATGGGGAATGATTCTCATAATGCGTTATGGATTTCAGTTTGCTAACTGGAGAAGACATCCACATCTATGTGCATCAGAAACGCTAACCTTTTGGTTTGTTTACTTAGCATCCTCTGTCTTGCTTTGTTTATCAAAGAAACACTAGACTCCCTAAACAAATATGGGAGTGCTCCCTATTCCTCAGTTTTCTGGAAATCTTTTAAATGGTCTAAATTTAGACCTTTAAATATTTGATAGGGAAAAGTGATGGTTGAAGGATCACCCCTAAATAAGACAACTATATCACACACACACACACACACACCGCTTAAATATCCAGGGAGCATCATCACAAAAGAGGACTGGATCCAGAGGATGGACAGGGTCACTACAAATGGTGTCTTCGGGATTTATCATATTGTGCTTGGTTAATATATCTTATCTGCTGTGGTTTGCAACATACATATTCACTTTTAATGGATTATGTTGTTAATTGTAAATGTTGCGCAGCAAAAAGGTGAGTGCTGTCTTAATACTAACTTAAGCATTGAGTGCTTGTGATTAGATAATTCTAACCATTTAGATTAAAACTATAGCTATGGACATACCATTGCAATTGCCTAAATTATTTCTAATTATTCATGGAAAGCTATGAATGACAGAGAAATGTTGTTTCAAAGTTCATCACAAACGTAATAATATTCTTCATAAATTTCACAAAAAAATAGGCAACATTTTTCCTGGATTTTCAGACCACAGAGTCCTTACTCCATTCTCTAGAATATATTTTTCATTTATTCCCTCTTTACAGAATAGCTAAATCCCTAAGTAGAAGTAATTGGGAAGGATTAATTAGCTAGGGATGCACTCCGAGTATGAAAACCTATTCAGATTGAACCTCAACCGGAGACCCCAGACTAGAATCACTTCCCGACAACAAAACATGCAAGACAGGTTCTGCTGTTTGTTTCTCCACTTTGGACATTTCAAAGCAACTTCTCATGTTGTGAAAGGGAATGTGCAACAATTTTAACACTGGTATGATTCTTTCCACTGGTACCTAAATTGCATGCTATACATAAAAAGGAAGATTTTAAACTACGCATGAAAATGAAGAGAGATTAGTGTATGGTTAGAGACAACTGTGAGTACACACTAACATCACAGAATTATCACACAGAAGAGGAATGGCCAGTCAGTTAAAATGACAGGCTGCCTAGTAGATCATTCAGAGAAAACTTTCTCAGAGAGACAGATAAGAAACTGAAATTAAACATAAAAAGGAAGCTTCTAAGAGGTTAGTGATCCAAATGTAAAACATAAATATTTTAAGTGATGAACAAATTGTAGAATTTTTTGGATTTTTTATTGAAAAACTATATTTTCATAAAGTATTTTTATTTTTTCCCATCCTCCAACTCCCCCAAAATCATTTCTACCTTTCTACATACACAAGATTTTATCCTTTTTCTTTACAAAAAAGCCCCACAAAAACATCCAGCAAAAAAAAACTAAAATATACAAGCAAACCATCAATCCCCCAAAAAAATGAAACAAAAAATATTCACAAAAATAAAATGAGTTTATTTTGTATTGGCCAACTCCCCGTGGATAGACCTATTATAAAGTGTAGATAATATATACAGTGAGAATCTGTTTGAGAAGCTAATTTTTCCTTTGCTAGCAGGCATCATTTTCAGATAAAATCTTGGATAAAAGCAGGAGCTTGTGCCGCCTTTCTTTCACTCAGTACTGAAATCCCACCTGGTTGGAACCAGTGCAGGCCATGTGTGTGCTGCCACAGTCTCTGTAAGTTAGTATTCCAACAGTCCTACCGAGTCTGGAAGACATGGTTTCCTCAGAGTCTTCCACCACCTCTGGCACTCATGATCTCTTTGCTTTCTTTTCCACACAGATCCATGAGCCTTGAGGAGAAAGAGACATCCCATTTAGAACTGAGCTTTTCAAAGTCTTCCACTTTCTGATTATTTCTACTGCTTCCATGGTGAAGAAAAAAAAGGGGGTATATTATGATTTTATGATTATGGAACTCAAATGTCTGTGGCTGTCACACATGGAGAGCCATAAAGCAAATAGAAATAACAAATGTAGATAAATACAAGACTTATTGGTCTTTACCATAAACCTTACAATTTATAAATGTCTATATCCAAATGGGCTCAAGGTAGCAAGGATGGACTCTACAGAAAAATTATGCTTAATAATAAGACAAATTTCCTAAAGATAACCAAGATAATTTCACCACCTGAACTGCACAAAGGGGATAAAATGATCTTTATCCTCAATGTCCACACACAATTAATCTGTTTGGCATTTTTCAATGTCTATATACACAAACTAAGATATCATATCAATGGAATTCATATTGAGATATGGTAATCTTTGCATTTCAAATACTCCTAATGAGCATAGTGTGAAGCTACAATTTTTCTTTGTTCCTAGTATTCCTTGGCTTGTCATAAATTTTTGTAGTGTAGAATTTTCCAGTGGCCAACAAATTAACCCTTTCACATGGGGAAGCTTCCAGTTTTCATACTTGTATAGTCGGTATATTCAACTTATAGAATAATCATTTCTCTAGGGACCTGGGGTTTGGAGATGCAATAGAACAAACTGAAAGACGGGTGAGAATGACTGACGGGAAAAAGAATAGTACTGAGAACTCAAGAACAATGGCAATGGGTTTTTGATCCTACTGCACGTACTGGCTTTGGGGGAGCCTAGGCAGTTTGGATGCTCAACTTACTAAACCTGGATGGAGGTGGGCGGTCCTTGGACTTCCCACAGGTCAGGGAACCCTGATTGCTCTTCAAGCTGATGAGGGAGAGGGACTTGATCGGGGGAGGAGGAGGGAAATGGGAGGCGGTGGCAGGGAGGAGGCAGAAATCCTTAATAAATAAATAAATTTAAAAAAAAGAAATAAAAACTGCAATGAAAATAATAATATTTAAAAAAATCAAAAAAGCCTATGAGAACAATAATGTAATGGGAACAGGATGGTTTATTTAGCTTACTCTTTTACCCTGAACATGACAGGCACATCTGGACGACTGCACAGCAGAAATTCCCATAAGCCACCTGGCCACTATTTGGTGCTTTTGTTCACTTAGATTTTTGTTCTTCTACCCAGGACCCCAAATCTATTGGATTTCAGAGCATGGCTGAATGACTGACGCTACAGCTGCTCACAAACCTCCTCTCTTCTGTTTTTAATCCTGAGATGTCACATGAGAACACAAAAGGAAACAGAGATAGCGGGAAAGGAGGAGGTTCCTTTACCGGAAGTGTAAAGAAGGTTTTCAGCAAGCTTTGATTGCCCTCACATTCTACCATCCTGGTTTTAATTTCTAGAACATGAGCAAAATACTGGTCCCAATCATCACCCTCTAGGAAATATGGACATAAAAGTAAAATAGCAACAGTGAGAAGAAAGATCCTATGTCCTTTCCAAGGATTTGGGTTCTAGCAGAGTTTATGCCCTCTAAGAATTTTTATTTTATGTATTTCAAAAATGTTGTTTTTCAAGTGATATATTTCAATTATAAAATAATTAAGGATATTGGACTTCCACAGGTCAGGGAACCCTGATTGCTCTTCAAGCTGATGAGGGAGAGGGACTTGATCGGGGGAGGGGGTGGGAAATGGGAGGCGGTGGCGGGGAGGAGGCAGAAATCCTTAATAAATAAATAAATTAAAAAAAATTAAGGATAATGTTGACATAAGAGTCCAGATTTTGGAGCAAATAAATTAATTTATTCAGAAACTGGCATTTTCCCCTCATTTACATATTACAATTGTATATTTCTTCTGTGCCTGTGAAGAGGGCTGCATCACAGGTTACAAACAGAGTTGGAGTCCAAATCGCAAGAAAATAAAATTCATCTTCATGATAATCCAAACTCTTCACTTTATATCAGGAACAACTGCATAGTGTGAGATGATCTCAGCTGATCAACACACAGTTGTCAGTCACTCCTTGGGCTTAAAGATAATGGATGGGGGTTCCAGTTCAGCTTGTTCTTCCCTTGTTCAATTCCCACGGTGAAGGAGGAATTGTTGTCAGGACTAGCAGCAAGAAGAGTAGCATTTTCTATAGCTACAGCAGCCAGAACCATAGCCAGAGCCATAGCCAGAGCCGTATCCACAGCCGTAGCCAGAGCCGTATCCGCAGCCATAGCCAGAGCCATACCTGGAACCATATCCACAGCCATAACCACAGCCATACCTGGAACCATATCCACAGCCATAACCACAGCCATACCTGGAACCATATCCACAGCCATAGCCAGAGCCGTATCCACAGCCATAGCCTGAGCCGTACCTGGAACCATATCCACAGCTAGAGCCAGAGCCGTATCCACAGCCATAGCCTGAACCATAGCCACAGCCATAGCCATATCTTGAGCCATAGCCACAACCAGAGCCATAGCCACAGCCAGAGCCATAGCCGCAGACAGAACCATAGCCACAGCCAGAGCCATATCTTGAGCCATAGCCGCAGCCAGAGCCGTAGCCACAGCCTCCACAGGAGTTTCTGTAGTAGTTACTGCACATGGTGATGAGAGGGGAGGATTCAGCTGAGAAGCAGAAGGATGTGTCTGAAGTGAGTGCCATCCAGTCTGCCCAGACTTTTATACCCTACAGATTGATGGCTCATGCCTCACATGGGCTCTGCCCTCTCAATTGACAACACTTCTAGAGTGAACACATTCTCGGAAAGTTTGTTAGGAATTCACAATTTACTTACTACTACCCTAGGAACTCAAAGAAGCATTAAAAAGTAATAATATATTTTCTAAACAGTGAAGCTTAGGAAATTATAGCTTATCCTCTATAAAGTCATTTTATGACCATGACAGAACATAACATACCACTAAATATTCATGACCAATAAGAATGTGTTTGTATTATGTTTCTCAAGGTCTTTGGAATTATCATCTGTACAGTCCCATGGTGAGGAGTGTCATTACCTTCTCCATTAGCAGCTGTTAGAGAAGAACCATTGTACCAACTCTGTTTTTGCTATTAAAATCAGTCAAAATTACTTTTCATATATTTTTGACAGAGTTGAGTTTTGAACGTTTAACTTACAGCTAGAACTCAGTTCTTTCTGAAGGAAGAATTGTTATTGCTATCATTTCCTACATGAAAACTTTGTATTAAATTGTTCGTGTACAAGTTATAAAATGAGACATAGTCTTATCACTCATAGATATTTATTTCAAAGGGTTACTACCTAACAGTTTGGAAATGTTTTGGCTCAAGTTTTTATTGCTGTGTTTTACTTAAGTTAAATTCTTACATATGAGTTAATGTTAGCAATTACTCAATATACATTCATGCTAATGCAAGTATATAAATAAATGTAATTGCTTTTTTCTATAACACAATTAACCAACAGTGAGTACTTCCATATGGGTGGAGTAGATGCACAAGTGAAAGATTTTGGTGAAAGAATATGTTCTAAGAGACTAAGTGTATAAGGGACATAGCTCAACATAATAAAACCAATTACAAACATCCCACAGCCACCATCATTCTAAACAGAGGGAAACTCAAAACATTGCACAAACATCAGGAGCAAGACAATAGTGAGCAAACCTATTCAATGTAATACTTGAAATCTAAGCTACATCTAAAAGACAACTGACAAAGACCAAATAGAGACAAATAAAGAAGGAAGTACTCAAACTGTTTTATTATGTAGAGCTATGTCCCTTATATATACTTAGGCCCTTAGAACATATACTTTCATCAAAATCTTTCATTTACCCATCTACTCAACACATATGGAGGTACTCACTGTTAATTAATTGTGTTGTAAAGGAAAACAATTATATTTATTCATATACTTGCAATAGTATGACTGTATATTGTGTAATTGGCAAGACTGACTCATATTTAAGAATTTAACTTAAGTAAAACAGAACAATAAAAACTTGAGCCAAGACATTTTCAACCTTTTAGGTGGTAACCCTTTGAAATAAATATTAATGAATGATAAGACTATGTCTCATTTTATAACTTAATAGAAATTATGCAGGAAATTATGGAGATAGAAATTCTTCCTTCAGAAAGAACTGAGTTCTAGCTGTAAGTTAAAGGTTCAAAACTCAAGTCTGTCAAAATCTATGAAAAGTAATTTTGACTGATTTTAATAGCAAAAGCAGATTTGGTACAAAGATTATCCTCTAACAGCTGCTAATGGAAAAGGTAATGACACTCTTCACCACAAAGAGACTGAATAGTTGATAATTCAAAAGACATGAAAAACATAATCCAAACATGTACAATTTGGTCACACATATTTGATGGTGTGTTACGTTATGTCACAGTCATGTAATGACTTTATAGAGGATAAGCTATAATTTCCTAAGCTTCACTATTTAGAAAACATATTATTATTTTTGAATGCTTCTTTGAGTTCCTA
>NC_022010.1:96792693-96797528 GCF_000317375.1 Microtus ochrogaster
GACAACTGTGTGTTGGGCAGCTGAAATCATCTCACACTATGCAGTTGTTCCCGATATAAACTGAAGAGTTTGGATTATCATGAAGATGGATTTTATTTTCCTGGAGTTTGGACTCTAACTCTCCTCGTAACCTGTGATGCAGCCCTCTTCACAGGCACAGAAGAAATATACAATTGTAATATGCAAATGAGGGGGAAATGCCAGTTTCTGAATAAATTAATTTATTTGCTCTGAAGTCTGGACTCTTCTGTCAGCATTATCTTTAATCATTTCATAATTGAAATATATCACTTGAAAAATAACATTTTTGAAATATGTAAAATAAAAATTCTTAGAGGGCATAAACTCTGCTAGAACCCAAATTTTGGAAAGAACATAGGATCTTCCTTCTCACTGTTGCTATTTTACTTTTATGTCTATATTTCCTAGAGCATGATGATTGGCACAACTATTCTGCTTATGTTCTAGTCATGAAAACCAGGATGGTAGATAGTGAAGACAATCAAAGCTTGCTGGGAACCTTCTTTACATGTTAGAAAGGAACCTCCTCCTTTCCCACTATCTCTGTTTCCTATTGTGTTCTCAAGTGGCCTCTCAGGATTAAAGACAGTTGAAGGGAGAGGAGGTTTGTGAGCATCTGTAGTGTCAGTCATCCAGGCATGTTCTGAAATCCAATAGATTTGGAGTCCTGGGTAGAAGAACAAAAATCTAAGTGAACAAAAGCTTAAGTAGTGGACAGGTGACTTATGGGAATTTCCTCTGTGCAGTCATCCACTTGTACCAGTCACATCCAAGGTAGTAGAGTACACCAAATAAACCATCCCATTCCCATTAGATTATTGTTCCTATAGGCTCTTGTACTTTTTAAAATATTATTATCTTTCTTGCAGTTTTTTCTTTATTTCAATTTTTCCCATTAGCCATTAACAACCACCTTTCAATTTGTTCTATCACATCTCAACCCACCAGAAGTCTCAAGAGAAATGATCATTGCATAAGTTTAATAAACCTTCTATGCAAGTACGAAAACTGGGTGCCTCCACATGAGAAAGTTAGTTTGTTGGCCACTGGAAAAATCTACCCTACAACATTTTTTGTCAAGCAGAAAAATATTAGCAACACAGAAAAACAGTAGCTTCATTCTATGTGTACTAGGAGTATTTGAAGTGCAAAGAGTTCTGTGTCTCTATACGAATCCCATTGATATGACATCTTAGTTTGTATCTATAAATATTGAAAAATGCAAAATGGATTAGTATGGATGTACATGGAGGATAAAGATCATATTATCCACTCTGTGCATTTCAGGTGATGAAATCATCTTGGTTATCTTTGAGAAATCTGTTTTATTATTGACCATGATTTGTCTGTAGAGAGTTATCCTTGCTACCATGATCTCATTTGTATATAGACATTTATAAATGAAGGGGTTTATGATAAAGAACAGTAGTCTTATATTTATCTATATTTGTTATTTCTATTTGCTTTATGGTTTTCTATATTTGACAGTAACAGACATTTGCTGTTCCATAATCATAAAGTCATAAAAATCTATTCCCTTTTACTCTTATCAATGGAAGTAGTGGAAATGATCAGAAAGTGAAAGACTTTGAAAAGCTCAACTCTAAATGGGATGTCTCTATCTCCTCAAGGCTCTTGCATCTGTGAGGAAAATAGGGTAGAAAAAAAAAAGCCAGAGGTGGTGGAAGACTTTGAGGAAACCATGTCTTCCAAACTTGGTAGGACTGTTGGAATACTAACTTACAGAGACTGTGGCAGCATACACATGGCCTGCACTGGTTCCAACCAGATAGGATTTCAGTACTTAGAGAAGGACGGGGGCACAAGCTCCTTCTTTGACCAAGAAGCTATCTGAAATTGACACCTGCTAGCAAAGGAAAAATCAGTTTCTCAAACAGAGTGTCACTGTACATATTATCTACACTTCCGGATAGGTCCAGTATCCAGCGGGAGTTGACCAACACTAAATGAACTCATTTTATTTTTGTAGATTTCTTGTCTCACTTTTTGAGGACGTGGTTTGTATTTTGCTTGTATATTTTAGGGTTTTTTATGGCTGGGTGTTTCTGTGTGTCATTCTTTTTTGTAGAGAAATAAAGATTGTGAGAGTAGAAAGTTGGGGTTATCTCTTGAGGAAGTTGGAGGGGGTAAAAAGAGAAAAATATTTTATAAAAACATAGTTTTTTAAATAAGAAAGCCAAAACATTCTTCATTTTGTTCATTGATTACAATATTTATGTTTCATATTTGGATCACTAACCTCTTAGAAGCTTCATATTTATATTAACTTCTAGTTCTGTATCTTTCTGCATTGAGAAAATTTCTTCTGTATCTTCTACTATGCAACCAATCATTTCAAATGATTGGCAGACAGAATTGAAGAAAGAGATATCCTATGTGTGTGTCAGATACAAACAAGACACAGAGGGAGTCAGACATACAGAATGAATGAGTGGTAGAAAAGGCATAAGACAAAACATAGATCAAAATAAATGTGTAATTTGAGGTATAAGACTTAATTGGACAAGCTAAGCTAAAGTCAGGCTTTCATAATTAATTAGTCTCTATATCATTGTTTGGGAGCTGACTGGTGGGATAAAGACTATTTACAGAATCACTTATGTAATACATTTAATTTTGGAGGTTTGGAGAGGGAATACCGATGTGGAATATACTTCTTTATATGTACTGTGTGGCTAAACTCAGACAAGAATTATGTGTTAATTTAAGTTATAAGAGCTGGTTAATAATAAGCCTGAACTAATATGCCAAACAGTTTATAATTAATACAAGCCTCTGTGTGTTTCATTGGGACTGAATTGCTGTGGGACTTGGTGAGACAGAGACTTCTGTTTACAGAATACAGACTACACATATTCATTAATTCCCAAAACTTTCTCATGTGTTTGAAAGACAAGAACATTTGAAATTATTTTGGATAAATATATTCGGTGGATATTATTTTGAAGAGAACATGAAAGAGCATAGTAGAGAAAATGGTATGCAATGACTGGATCTAATGACTTTATAGTTCACAAAACCATGACCTCACATATTAATTTGATGGTGAATAATAATTTAAAACCCACTTTAAAATTACTTTACGTGAGGTATGTGTGTATTTATGCATGTGTGTTTCTGTCTATAGTATGTGCATGTAATTGTAATACTTACCAAATCTAAAAGAGGGTGTCTCATCCTCTTGAGCTAGAGTTACACAGATGGTTGTAAACCAGCCTATGTAGGTGTTAGGAACTAAATTCATGTCCTCTGTAAGAATGGTTGGTTTCTTAACTGCTGAGCCATTTTTTCAACCCTTTAAACCCCATCTTTTTGGCAATGTTAAGTTAAAATAGACTCTTGATAACTACATTACAGCTCCCTAAAATAGTTATACACAATGTTCAGTTTCCAGTATAAGATGAGTTGTTGGAGGTCACTTGTTTGTTCCCAGCTGCTCAGCCCTGAAATAACCACACAGAAAATAAATTAATTAAATCACTGCTTGGCCAATAACTTAAGTGTATTGCTAGCTAACTCTTATATCTTTGGTTAACCCATTTTTATTACTTTATATTTTGCCCCAAAGCTCATGGCCTACCAGCAAGGTTCCAGGTAGCAGCTTGTGTCTTTCTCCTCTAACGGCACAATGGCATCTCCTAACTCTGCCTTCATTCTCCCAGCATTCAGTCTAGTTTTTCCTGACTATTTCTATTCTATCCAACCACAAGCAAAGGCAGCTTCTTCATTAATCAATAAAAACAACACATATACAGGAGGACTTCCTACTCGAAAGATGTAATTTCCTTGAACATTTTCAGAGAACAAAATTTTCACATTGGGTCTCACATATATCATAGTTGTGAAGTTTCATGGTCTGGGTTTTTTTTTTCTTAAATTACTAAACTTATTGAATTTATTTCTATATGGCTTGTGTCACTGATTAGAAGATCTGCAGCTCAGAGATTACTTTGACATCTGCAGTAGTTGGTCAATGTTAAGACACAAAATTTGCTGTTGTGTAATGAAAGAAGTAAAGGTGCACACCAACCTGAGCCCAGCAGGAATCCCAAAGCAGAGACATTTAAAGGAAAGACATAAGAGACACTGAACAGAAATCCTTATCGTGAAAACAGCAGATGATGACAGCGTGAACTTAAAGCTGAAGATGAAAACAGAATCCCACAAAGTCAAGCACCACACATATCACATCTGCAGAAATCTATCAAAACAGCAGCATTACATATGTGACTGAAATGTTGTTTCAGAGCAAAGAAATGAGACCAGGACCAGAAGAGTTCAATGAAATTGTTTGACCAAGAAGCTTCACATGTTTATAGCTAGTATCGACTCATGAGTGAATACATAGTTCACGTTCCTAGAGAAGCTAAGCAACAAGGTGTACCCTAAGAACTAAGAAAAACATTTATATATATATATAGAGAGAGAGAGGATAGGAAAAAGGGAGTACTGTACGAAGTCTTACAGCCAGGGTTACCCACCCACTGGGGCGTGACCTCTTATATTATTTATGCTGATGTAGAGCATATGTCCTACCTCTTTTCCGAGGGATTTGGTTTCTCATCTCTGTTTCAGCAAAGGATTCTGATTTGTGAGTCCACCACCAAATAAATAACTGTCTATTTCTCAATTCTGAGCTAGTGTGGGATTTCTTTTAAGCGTCCTTCCACACCTGGCGCCACCATGTGGATTCGGACTCCATGCCTAACAGGTGGACAGCCTAACTGCCTAACCAGTCCACGGCCCAGACAGTCTCCCATCCCTGCCCGCTTGGCTGGCTTTTACCTAAGTGG
>NC_022010.1:96798550-96799782 GCF_000317375.1 Microtus ochrogaster
GATGAACAGGGAAAGAAGGCACAAGGACAGGATTCAACATCATCAGTAGCTGTCAGAGATGACTTACCCAGGGTTTTACAGCTTTCTACCCTGTAATCTACTCTGACAAAGCATCAAGTTCTAAAGGCCCAAATGATCCAAAGAAGGTAGATGGATACCTATAAGAATGGATGATCTAAAAGAAATTAAGCAAGCTGTTGTAACTTATGGCTTGCAGTCTGCATTTGTTAAGGAGATGATAAAAGACATAGTCTTCTAGTACCAAAGCAATGCCACATGACTGGACTCAGTTTCAGTAGTCCTGGATGATGAGCCTCAATTAATGTTTAGAATTTATTTCAGAGAAGAGGCAAAAAATTTTGGAACAACAGGCTAAAGTAAAAGGCCTTGAGACTTCTCAAAATCAAATTCTTGGTGAAGGCCCTTATGCTGACGCACAGATTCAAGCTCTTTACGATGAACAAAACTTGTCCCTATGCCACAAAGGAACCTTAAATGCTTATGAAAGGATTAAAGAACTAGGAAAATGAATTGAATCATATGCCAGGGTTAAACAGGGCCAGAGAGAATCCTTTACTGACTTTTTTTTAAACAAAGATTAACTAAGGCCATACAAATAGGAGTAACAGACCCAGATATTAGACAAGAACTTATTGAATCTCTGGCTTTTAAAAATGCCAACCTAGAATGCAAAAAGACACTTGGGACTTAAAAGGTTAGAACAGCACCTATCCTCCATACAGTGAACACTGAGACACTTGACTATAATACTGAATCTTGGGTAGGATAAGCAATTTCCAAAGGAATGAGGAGACATCAAAATGCCAAATGTTTTAATTGGGATAAAATAGGACATTTGAAAAAGGACGGTAAACAAGGAAATCCTAGGAATAATGTGTCATCTGGAAATGGCAAGAACAGGCGGACTCAGACTTCAGGTATATGTAGAAGGTGTGGCAAAGGACCAATGAATACAGATCAACAAAAGACAGACAAGACAACCTGATACCATAGGGAAACTCTTTGAGGGGCCTCTCACAGGACTCCAAGCCAAAAGTGGCCCAGTCGTTCCCAGTAACTGTGGAGAAAATGTCACACCAGGAAAATTCTGTAAAAAAGTATACTGTTCTAGATGATGGCATAAACATGGGGGATAAGTTAAAAATTCCAATAGGAGCTGGGCAGTGGTGGCGCACGCCTTTAATCCCAGCACTCAGGAGGCAGAGAAAGAC
>NC_022010.1:96801157-96806083 GCF_000317375.1 Microtus ochrogaster
ACAGCTGAAGCAGAAAAGGAATTGACAGTGGTTGAGGAGATTTTACAGGAGGCACATGTGGATATGGTGAATCCAAATCTTAATTGTATTCTAGTCATATTGCCTTACAGAATTTCTACTTCAGGAGTTTTAATGCAGAGGGATGATAATATATTAGAATGGATCTTTTTACTACATAAACCAAGTAAAAAAAATAAAACTTATGTGAAAAAGTCTCTGAAATTATTATAAAAGGTAAACTGAGACTTTGCCAACTATCAGGTATAGACCCAGCAGAAAGTATAGTGCCTTTAACTACTGATGAAATAAGAAAGGTTATGGGAAGACAATGAACCATGGCAAAGAACTTGTGCTAATTTTTGGGGAGAAATTAATAGCAATTATGCCAAAAGCGATAGATTTATCCTTATAAAGAGAACTTCTTGGATTCTTCCCCAAATTGTATATGATGCTCCAATAACTGGAGCCCATTCATTTTATACTAATGCAAATAAATCAGGGATGGCAGGTTACAAATAAGAAGAACTAAGTAAGGTTAAACAAAGCCCTTATAATTCTGTCCAGAAGGCAGAATTATCTGCTATTCTTATGGTGCTAAGGGATTTTAAAGAACACCTTAATATAGTTAGTGATTCACAACATTCAAAAAGAGTTGTCTTGCATATTGTAACCGCTGAATTTATACCAGATGACACAGAATTGACTTCATTATTTACCCAGGTGCAAGACATAATCAGTAATAGGCTTTGTTCTATATACATAAAACACATCTGATCCCATATGGGTCTCCCAGGTCCTCTAGCAACCAGGTAATGCAAAAATTGATTAATTATTGATTGGAAGTTTCTGT
This sequence comes from Microtus ochrogaster, assembly GCF_000317375.1. Lineage (NCBI taxonomy): Eukaryota > Metazoa > Chordata > Mammalia > Rodentia > Cricetidae > Microtus > Microtus ochrogaster. Next base: position 96,802,008 of record NC_022010.1, read on the forward strand.
GTCACCAAGGCCCACAGCCATTTAGTCCCAATGAAACACACAGAGGCTTGTATTAATTATAAACTGCTTGGCATATCAGTTCAGGCTTATTATTAAACAGCTTTTACAACTTAAGTTAGCACGTAACTCTTGTCTATGTTTAGCCACCAAACACATGATATTTACTTATCAAAACTTCCAAAATTAATTACATTAAAAAAGTGTGATTCTGTAAAAAGTCTTTCTCAATACTACCAGTTAGATCCCAAATAATGATGCAGAGACTTATTAATTATGAAAGCCTGACCTTAACTGAGGCTTGTCAAATTTACTCTTATAACTTCAATTATACATTATATAAACCTATGTTTCGTCTTGTGCCTTTTTAACTCTCATTCATTCTGTATGTCAGACTCCTTATATGTCTTTTTGGTATCTGACACGTGCCTAGATTATCTCTTTCTTCCTTTCTCTCTGCCAGTAAGTTAAAATGATTGGTTGCATAGTAGATGATACAGGGGAAACTTTCTCAATACAGACAGATATGTTATTAGAAGTAATTATAAAGATGAAGTTTCTAAGAGGTTAATGACCAAAATGTGAAATATAAATATTTTAAGAGATAGGTAAAATGCAGAAATTTTGGGTTTTATTATTAAAAAATATATTTTTATAAAATATTTTTCTCTTCTTACTCCCTCCAACTTAATCAGGAATCAATTCCACCTTTCTAACCACACAATCTTTTTCTCTCCTTTCTTTACCAAGCACACACATACACACACACACACACACACAGAGACAGAGAAACACACACCTCAAGTAAAGTAATTTTAAAGCGGGTTTTACATTATTTATCACCACCAACATTAATATGTGAGGTCATGATTTTGTGAACTGTAAAGTTATTGGATCCAGTCATTGCACACCATTTCTCTATTGTATTCTTTCATGTCCTCTTCAAAATAATATCCACCCAACATTTATACCCACAATAATTTCTAATGTTCTTGTCTTTCAAACACATGAGAAAAATTTGGGACCTAATGAATATGTTGACACTTTTGTTGCCGCGTTGAATCTGTGGATGTATTCTATAAACAGAAGCCTCTGTCTTACAAAGTCGCACAACCATTCAGTCCCCCAAAAAACACAGAGGCTTTATTAATTATAAATTGTCATATTAGTTCAGGCTTATCATTAACCAGCCCCTATAACTTAAATTAACACATAATTCTTGTCTGAGTTTAGCCACACAGTACATATAAAGAAGTATATTCCACATCAGTACTCACTTCTCAAACCTCCAAAATTAAATGTATTAAATAAGTGATTCTGTAAAAAGTCTTTCTCTATCCCACCAGTCAGCTCCCAAACAATGATATAGTTATTAATTATGAAAGCCTGACCTTAGCTTAGCTAGTCCAATTAACTATTATAACTTCAATTATACATTTATATTAATCTATGTTTTGTTTCGTACCTTCTTACCTTTCTTTCATTCTGTATGTCTGACTCTCTATGTGTCTTATTTGTGTCTGACACATGCCTAGATTATTTTCTGCTTCCTTTCTCTCTGCCAATCAGTTGAAATGATTGGTTGCATAGTAGATGATAAGGAAGAAATTTTCTCAATACAGACAGATATGTAACTAGAAGTAAATACAAAGATGAAGCTTCTAAGAGGTTAGTGATCCAAATGTGAAACCTAAATATTGTAATCGATGAGCAAAATGCAGAACTTTTTGGCTTTTTATTAAAAAACTATGTTTTCATAAAATATTTTTCTTTTATCCCCTCCAACTTCCCCAAGAATCAACCTCACCTTCCTACCCACACAACCTTTTTCTCTCTATTCTTTACAAAAAAAGTAAAACACACAAAAAAATCCAGTGAGAAAGAAACTATAATAAACAAGCAAAATACCAACACCCCAAAAGTGAAACAAAAATATTTGAAAAATAAAAGGACTTCATTTTGTATTGGTAAACTCCTCCTGGGTTTTGGGCCTATCCTAAAGTGTAGATACTAGGTACAGTGAGACTCTGTTCAAAAAACTAATTTTTCCTTTGCTAGCTGATAACAATTTTAAAGCGCTTCCTGGATAAAAGCAGGAGCTTGTTTCCACTTCCTTCTCTCAGTACTGAAATACCCCCTGGTTGGAACCAGTGCAGGCCATGTGTGTGCTGCCACAGTCTCTGTTAGTTGGTATACCAACAGTCCTACCGAGTCTGGAAGACATGGTTTCCTCAGAATCTTCCACCACCTCTGGGGCTCATGATCTCTTTGCTTTCTTTTCCACACAGATCCATGAGCCTTGAGGAGATACAAACATGCTAATTAGGATCAAGTGTTTCAAAGTCTTTCACTTTCTGATAATTTCCACTGCTTCCATGCTGAAGAACAAAAGGGATTAGATTTTTATGACTTCATGATTATGAAACAGCAAATTTCTATGGCTGTCAGACAAGGGGAACCATAAAGCAAATAGAAATAACTAATATAGATAAATACAAGACTTATTGGTCCTTATTATAAACCCTTCAATGTATAAATGTCTATGGCTGAATGCCTAGCTCATGGTAGCAAGGATAGATCTCTATAGACATTTCATGCCTAATGATAAAACAGAAATCTTAAAGATAACCAAGATACTTTCATCACCTGAGATGCACAGAGAGGATAATATGATCTTAATTCTTCATGTCCTCTCGTGTTGATCTATTTTACATTTTTTGAATATTTATATACACAAAATAAGAGGTCATATCAATGGGATTCGTATTGAGACACAGAACTCTTTGCTCTTCAAATACTCCTTATACATATAGAATGAAGCTACTGTTTTTCGTTGTTGTTAGTGTTTTCTGATTGACATAAATTTTTGCAGTGTAGAATTTTCCAGTGGCCAACAAATTAACCCTTTCATATGTGCAGGCTTCCAGTTTTCACACTTGCAAAGTAGGTATATTCAAGTTATAGAATGATGATTTCTCTTGGGACTTCTTGGGGGTTGAGGTGTGATAGAACAAACTAAAAGGTAGGTGTGATTTACTGATGGGGAAAAGAACAGAAATCAATAAGAAACTGGAAGAAAAACAATAATATTTTAAAAAGCACACAAGTCTAAGAGAACAATAATCTAATGGGAATGGGATGGTTTATTCAGCTTACTCTTCTACCCTGAATGTGACTGGCACATCTGAATGTCTGCACAGCAGGAATTCCATGAGCCATCTGTCTACGACTTAAGCTTTTGTTCACTTAGATTTCTGTTCTTCTACCCAGGACCACAAATCTATTGGATTTCAGAACATGCATGGATGACTGACACTACAGATGCTCACAAACCTCCTCTCCCTTCAACTGTCTTTAATCCTGAGAGGCCACAGGAGAGCACAGAAGGAAACAGAGATAAGCAGTAAGGAGCAGGTTCCCTTTCTTAAAGTGTAAAGAAGGTTTTCAGCAAGCTTTGATTGTTCTCACATTCTACCATCCTGGTTTTAATTTCTAGAACATGAGCAAAATATTGGTCCCAATCATCACCCTCTAGGAAATATGGACATAACAGTAATATAGCAACAGTGAGAAGGAAGATCCTATGTCCTTTCCAATGATTTGGGTTTTAGCATATTTTATGCCCTCTAAGATTTTTTATTTTACATATTTCAAAAACATTATTTTTCAAGTCATAAATCTGAATTATAAAATAATTAAAGATAATACTGACAGAAGAGTCCAGACTTTAGCACAAATAAATTAATTTATTCAGAAACTGGCATTTCTTTCACATTTGCATATTACAATTGTACTTTTTCTTCTGTGCCCGTGAAGAGGGCTGCATCACAGGCTCCAAAGAGAGTTGGAGTCCAAATCCCAGAAAAATAAAATCCATCTTCATGATAATTCAAACTCTTCAGTTTATATCAGGAACAACTGCATAGTGTGAGATGATTTCAGCTGCCCAGCACACAGTTGTCAGTTACTCCTTGGGCTTAAAGAGAATGGATGGGGTTCCAGTTCAGTTTGCTCTTCTGTTGCTCAATTGCCAGGATGAAGGAGGAATTGTGGTCAGGACTAGCAGCAAGAAGAGTAGC
>NC_022010.1:96806670-96813137 GCF_000317375.1 Microtus ochrogaster
TATTTTTTCTGAACAGCTTAGGGATCTATAATTTACACTTTATGAAGTCATTTCATGACCATGACAGAATATAACACGCCACCAAATATTCATGACTAATAAATACGTGTTTGGATTATGTTTCTCAACGTCTTTGGAATTATCAACCCTACAGTCTCATTCATGGCGAGGAGTGTCATTACCTTCTCCATTAACAGCTGTGGGAAAGAATCATTGTACCAACTCTGCTTTTGCTATTAAAATCAGTCAAAACTACTTTTCATGTATTTTTGACAGACTTGACATTTGAACCTTCATCCTACAGCTAGAACTTAGTTTTTTCTGAAGGAAGAATTGATATCTCCATAATTTCCTCCATGAAAGATTTCTATTAAATTCCTTATGCACAAGTATTATCATTTGTTGGTATTTATTTCCAAGGGTGACCACCTAAAAGGTTGAAAATGTCTTGGTTTAAGTTTTTATTGTTCTGTTTTTCTTAAGTTAAATTCTTAAATATGAGTCATTCTTGCCAATATCTCAATACACACTTATACTAATACAAGTATTTAAATAAATATAATTGCTGTTCTCCAAAACACAATTAACAAACAATGAGTACTTCCATATGAGTGGAGTAGATGAGTAAATGGAAGATTTTGATGAAAGAACATGTTCTAAGAGATTAAGTGTATAAGAGACATGGCTCAACATAATAAAACCAATTTGCAGACATCCCACAGCCACCATCATTATAAACAAAGGGAAACTCAAAACATTCTACAAACATCAGGACCAAGACAATGGTGAGCAAACCTGCTCATGTAATATTTGAAATATAAGCTACAGCTGTAAGACAACTGACAAAGACCAAATAGAGACAAATAAAAAAGAGGCACTCAAACTATCCTTATTCGCAGATGATATGATTTTATACATATAATTCTCTAAAGAAAACACTAGAAAATTTCTACAACTGACAAATTACTTTAGCAAAGAAGCAGGATACAAAAGTGACAAACAAAATATAAACAACAAACACACAAAAACAGGAAGAAAGGGATCGGACAAGCACTACTTTTCACAATATGCCGATAACTGATGAAGCAAGTGAAAAACTTGTATAATAAAAATTTAAGATGTTTAGAAAATGAATTGAAGAAGAGAACCGAGGATGGAAAGACGTCCATGCCCATGGAACTGTTGGATGAATGTAGGGGTTCTAAGTGTAAGGAGCAGAGTTTAGAGCCCTGTTGCACAGCATGCAGACCATGAGTTTTATTCAAGATTAATATTTACAAACTTTTCTGGAAGAATTGATTTTAAATTTTTTTTCAGACTAAATACTAAAAAGAAAATGATGTGTTATTCATGGCAAGCTTCTTGGTCTAACCATTCTATCGTCTCCTCTGGTCCTCCTCTTATTTCTTTTCTCCGATACACCAATTAGCCACAAATTCAATGCCTCTGTTTTGATAGGCTTCTGAAGTTGTGATATGTGTGGGGGTTGACTTTCTTAGATTCTATTTTCATCTTCACCTTTAACTTTGGGCTGTCTTTATCTGCTGTTTCCATGATACGGTTTTCTGTTCAGTGTCTCTTATGCCTTTCCTTTAATCGTCTATGCTTTGGGATTCCTGCCAGACTCAGGTTGGTGTGCACCTTTACTTCTTTTATTACACAACAGCAAATTTTGTGTCTTAACACTGACCAACTACTACTGATGTGAAAGTGATCTCTGAGCTGCAGATCTTCTAATCAATGAAACGCCAACCATATAGAAATAAGTTCAATAAGTTTAGTAATTTAAAAAAAAACTTCCAGATCATGAAACTCCAAAACTAAGATATATGTGAGACTCAAAGTGAAAATTTTGTTCTCTAAAAATGTTCAAGGAAGATAAATCTTAAATGGGGTACTGAACCTGTTGTATAAATGTTTCAGGGAAGTATTATAATACAGTTTTCAAGATTCTATTATGCAACTAAAAATAATAAAAAGAGATTAGCTATCACATTATAAGTCACCATCATAAACTTGTCAGTTATATACTTCTCCAGCAAGTTATAATTTCTTTCTTTATTACAAGTCTTTGTGTTAAAATCTCCAAAACTTTGTTCAGTTTAAAAATTTACTATTTTTAATGATCAGAAAAGTTATCACAATAAACTCCTTTTGCAAGTGAAGATCTTTCCTGGTTCCATAACTCCATTGCTGGAGTGTAATTAAGCCCATTTTCTAAAACTGTCTATAAGTTTGGTCACAATACCCTCATGTTTATGATGTAACTCCTCAGAGAAATGGTACCAATCAGTAGTTACTTTAGATGATGACATCAGTTGAAAAAAAAGAAAAGTTTTACAAAAAGCATATAGCATTTCAATTAGTTATGAGGGACAAACTTGCCTGTGAAAGGAATGGTGCTTATACAACAATGTACTATGTAACTCAACATTGCCAGAAGATGGGTTTTCAAGGGCTGAAAAGTTGCCTCAACAGTTAAGAAACCAACCATTCTTACAGAGGACATGAATTTAGTTCCCAGCACCCACATGAGCTGGTTTACAACCATCTGTGTAACTCTTTATCTCAAGGGGATCAGACACCCTCTTTTAGCCTTGGTAAGCATTGCATCACATGTATGTACTTGTATACACAAACATACATGCATACAAACCACATACACACATATACACCTCAAATAAAATAATTTTAAAGTGGGTTTTAAATTATTTTTCACCACCAAAATTAATATGTGAGGTCATGGCTCTGTCAACTGTAAAGTCATTAGATCCAATCATTATACCATTTCTCTATTCTGCTTTTTCATGTCCTTTTCAAAATAATATGCACCAAATATATTTACCCACTTAAATTTTTCATGTTTTGTCATTCAAAAACATGATAAAATTTTGGGAATTTATGAACGTATTGACAGTTTGGTTGCCACGATGAATCTGTGAATGTATTCTGTAAACAGAAGATTCTGTCCCACCCGATCCCACCACAAGTCACCATCAAATAAACACCCAGAGGCTTATATTAATTATAAATTATTTGGCCTATTATTTCAGGCTCATTATTAATCATCTCTTACAACTTAAATGAACCCATAATTCTTGTCTATGTTTAGCCATACAACATATAGACAGAAGGACTTCCCTCGTCAGTATTCACTTATTCAAAAATCCAAAATTAGATGTATTAAATATATGTTATTCTGTAGCAAGTCTTTCTCTACCCCACCAGTCAACTCCCATATAATGACACAGATATTTATTAACTATGAAAGGCTGACCTTAGCTTAGGCTTATCCCACTAACTCTTATAACTTAAATTGCCCCATTTATATTAATCTATGTTTTGTCTTCTGGATTTTTACCTTTCTTTCATTCTATATGTCCAACTCTCTCCATGTCTTGTTTGTATCTGACATGCACCCTAGATTCATCTCCTTCTTCCTCTCTCTCTGCCTAACTCCCACCTATACCTCCTGCCTATCTATTGGCCATTCAGGTCTTTATTAAACCAATCACAATAATATATCTTCACACAGTATACAAATATTTCATGACATGATTTTTTATATCAACTACACTTCATAAACCTGGAAAATTAATAACTCAACAAATAGACATAAAAACCTTTATATGCAGCTACTAGAAAAGATCTATAGCACAGATGATGAATGAGTGATCATCAGCTGGTTCTGTCTCTACCTAGAGAGCTGGGACAGTACATCACAGAAAGACTACGTGGAGGGAGGGGATAGAAGATTATAGAGAACATATAGGTGTCTGGGTAGGCAATAACCAGTTTATAGTACTCCATATATGATAATTACGCACTGAGGTTATATATCAATAATGGAGATAGATAAGATTGCTGTCAGGCAATACATCCAGAGCATAAATGAAAAACTATACCAATTTATGACTTGCTCCCTCAGCTTCAAATTCACATCTTGATCTTTGAGCATTTATCTTTAATTATCAATATAGACTTAAGCTTTCCCAAGAGAGGATGCATACACACATTGAAGGAAGTATTGATATTCCTAACTTTGTGATGGAGATGATGAAGACACATTGTTGGTCAAGTAGTGTGTCTAAAGAAATCTTTGGGAGTCTGAGGTTCAGAAAGTTCTATCTATTGGGTCTATCATGGCTGCTATATCTGAGGTTTCTCCTCAGAAAAAGTGAAACAACAATATGTGTGCAAATATAGATGAATACACTCATATGCATGTAAAGATTTACATAAGTGTGAAAATGTACAAATGAGACTACAAACTGCAGTGAACAAAACCATGTGGTGCTGATGACAGAAAAGAAAGTACAAAACTATCAAGGGAAGCAGTAGATGAACATGAGTTCCACTACCACAGCCACAGTGCTTGGTGGACTTCCCAGTATCCTACTAATGCTACAGCCTGTCATGACTGACAGAAAGGACACACGTTCTTGCCAAAACAAATGAAATGCATTGACTTAAAGAGCATTATTTTTCCAACTATGAAGCATTTGTTTACCTCACAAAAACCAAAATAAGAAATGAGAAGCATTAATTTACATTTTGTGCATAATAAGCCATCTTTGGTCTTTGATGTCCATAATGGAAGCATTTATATTCTCTCAGCAACAATTTCCCTGAAGTTAGATAGCTGTCTCACCTATATTTGAATGTAGAAATGGCAGAATGGGGCACTTTTCATGGAGAAATGCCAGGCTTGAAATACTTTGTTTCTTAAAAGATTTATCTTATTTCTAACTATGTATATTGTATGTGTGTCTCTGCATGGGTGTGTGAACATGAGTACAGTTGCCCTCAGAGACCAGAAGAGGGGGTATCAGGTCCCCCAGAACAGGAGTTACATGATGTTGTTAGCCACTTGATGTGGGCGCTGGGGGACTTAACTTAGTTCCTCTGCAAGAGCACAAAGCTCTCAGTGATCTATTTAGACTCCTGTAACACTTTACAGGCATGTTTTACAGTGTTGTTCTGTCCACATGGTACATAATGTATTTTATAGCAGCTGTATCCATAGCTAGACTCCTGCCCATAGGATATCTGAAGCCACAGTAACAGCCATATCCCCAGTCCCCTTGGTGACTTCCAGAGTGGTTTCAATACGAAGTGCCAGAAAGCTAGGCTCCAATGAAGGGGCAGGAGTCTTCCCAAATTTTTTATCTTGTAAACACTGCAATTCTGGTAAATATATAGGAGTCATCCCACTCAGCTGCTCGTTGATGAGGGCTAGTCCTTCATAGCTAGAGCGTCTGCCTTAAGGAAACACAGCATTCTAAATTCTTCAGTTTTGCCAGAGAACTATGTGGTTCTCATTACAAGTCATCGTCCTCTGCCAGTTTCAAATCTGCACAGAAAGTCTACAATAACCTAGTCATCTGAACACGTGACTCCAAAGGTATATTGCACATGGCAAGGCAATGCAGGAAATTAGGCAGTGTGTTGAGAATGCGACTCTGAAATGAGCAATTTTGTGCATTTTTCCCAGTTGCTAATTGTTTTATAGGTGCTTGCAGGAGAACCCGAGAGAAAAATTCAATACTTCGTCTTCCTAAGGAGTCACATAGCCTTCAAAACAACATTTTAACAAGAGATTTTTCATTCCTAGGGCTCAATAATTTTCTCATCAGCTCTATGTACATATTTAGCTCAAACTAAGATAGAAAATTAATATCTGTAGGGGAAGCTCAGCCAATCACCTTGCTTGAAGGGCGGGGTCCCCTGAGGTTATTTTTTATTTATAAAGATTGTGGGCATGTTTCCCTTGGCCTCATTTGTTTTTTTTTGTTGTTGTTGTTGTTTTTTGTGGGAAGAATATAAGCTGCAAATATCCTTTACAAAGAGAAGATGAGTATTTTGTAAGTCATAAATTCCTTCAGTTATTTCATCTATATAATCTCAGTTGGGAACGTGAGAGATGCAGGCAGCAACTATGTAGAAACAGAAGAAGAAAATGTTGAGGAACTTATATAGCTAATATATTACTAAACACAGGTATCTAACTTTTATGTTACATAAAATCCCCACTCTTTACCACCAAAATATTGAGCATTAAATATGGCAGATTTTTTTTATTGATTTTATTGAGCTATACAGTTTTCTCTGCTCCTTTTCCTTCCTCTCCCTTCCCCTCTACCCTTTCTCATGGTTCCGACACTCCCAATTTACTCAGGAGATCATGTCTTTTTCTACTTCCCATGTAGAATAGATCCATGTGTGTTTCTCTTAGGGTCCTTGTTGTCGACTAGGTTCTCTGGGATTGTGAATTGTAGGCTGGTTTTCTTTGCTTTATGTCTAAAAGACACTTAGGAATGAGTACATATGATACTTGTCTTTCTGGATCTGGGTTATCTCATTCAATATAATGTTTTCCAGAGCATCCATTTGGATGTGGCAGGTACTTTATTACACCTTTATAGTAACCCATCTCACTCTATAATAATTCTTCTCTCTCTCTCTCT
>NC_022010.1:96813322-96814995 GCF_000317375.1 Microtus ochrogaster
TCTCTCTCTCTCTCTCTCTCTCTCTCTCTCTCTCTCTCTCGTCTAGTCATTCCAATATCATATAGACAAAATTTATTTGTGTTTTGTCCCCATGCTTCCTTAATCATGAAGGGCTAATGGATTTTTTTTTTTACTCTCCCTTTCCTTCCAGAGTGGTCTGTTTTTAAAACATGAGATTATCTTCCTAATCGCTGCTAGCATGTAAATATTGTTCTGGTCACCCAGAAGTCTGTGACCATGACTTCAGCAGGTAGTTCAGATGACAGAAGAGGATGCCAGCAGTGACTGTTTTCTACTATTGTGCAACTTTTTTTTTTAATTAACAATGTAACACAGGATTCTTTACCTTGGTCTTTGCTCAGTATTTGTAAATCATAAGCCTAGGAACAGACTGACAGAGTCTCACAAGTTCAAGTTTCCTTTGGGAGATAATTTAAATGGTAGTGAAACACCCCCTCCATGCATGAAACATACTTGCACCAGAAAAATATTTCTTTTAGTTATCTAAAATTCAAATAATCCACTTATGTTTTGTCCACCAACCCCAAGAATAATTACTTATGTGATATTCCCCTCTCTCTGCTAGGATTAAAAGGAAACTCTTTCATACCTAAAAGAAAGGTATAGATCATTAGGACCCATCTTAGAATTATATTTACAGACACCTGTGAACTTCTACCTTGACCTGTCCAGGGATTACATTTCCTCCACAGTGGCTATGAAGTTAAGTTTCCAGCATATAAACAATTCTAAAATCTACCTTCCCACTCTCCCTTGCCAAGAAGACTCCATTTCTTCCTGAACAACTCGACCAAGTCTCATTTATCCTCAATATTTTAACTATAAAATTTATTTTTCAATAATATATTTCTAAACTTTCACACTAATTATGTCAGTTTGGGACCTTCTGCTGTTTTTTGTCATTTTCTACACATGTCTGTGTATACTATAACAACACTCAGATCTTTGTAAAATGTGGTTTTTCATATTTATCCCACACTTTCAGAAGATAGATAAACTATTTAGTTCTGGGTAATACAGCAATTGAATGTGCTTTATTAGTTTTATTAATAAATAGTTGATGAATGAAACTACCAAATATTCTGATATACTTGTAGTTATTTGTACCTCTATGAGTCTGTCAACCAATCCATCCCTTTTATTGTTCTGCTCAGCAAAACTTCAACATTTTTCAAAGTTTAGGGGCATCATAACTGGGAAGGATTGTTGGTTGCTTCCCTCCTTCGGAAGTTTGCATGGCACACCTAAGACTCAGAGAACACTTCAGAGAAGGAGGCAGAGAGATTAAAAGAGACAGGGGATGGAGAAATTTTCTGGGAGATTGTATCTTCTAGTAATGTCAGGACTTACACCTATGAAGACTGTCTAAGCATGAGTTGAACAAGGCCAACAACAACAGACAACCAAAATGGATGGACATGGAGAACTCTATAAGGCCTCAAGTTTCCATAAAGAACTACACCTGGCTTCGGAATGCTCAGAGTTGATGTGGGAGTGATTTCTTTCTAATCTGTTGCTTTCATTGGTTAATTAATAAAGAAACTGCCTAGGCTCATTTGATAGGCCAACCCTTAAGTGGGTGGAGTAAACAGAACAGAATGCTGGGAGAAAGAAGCTGAGTCACTGAGTCGCCATGATTCTCCCACTTCAGA
>NC_022010.1:96815720-96816562 GCF_000317375.1 Microtus ochrogaster
TCAAAGGCATCAATGCTCATGAGTAGTTGTGATGTGGGAATCCCCTCTGTGTGCTGTGATTACCATTAATGAATAAAGAAATTTCTTTGGACCTATAGCAAGGCAGAACTTAAGTAGGCAGGGAAAGCTAGGCTAAGTGCTGGGAGAAAGAAGGGAAAAGTCAAAGAGAAGCCACAAAGCCACCACAGACAGACACTGGGAACTTTAGCAGGTAAGCCACTGTCATGTGGAGATACACAGATTAATAAAAATGGGTTAAATTAATAGGTAAGAGATTAGCCAATATGAAGCTAGAGCTAATGGGCCAAGCAGTGATTTAATTAATACAGTTTCTGTGTGCTTATTTCGGGGCTAAGTGCACAAAAACCAACAAGCAGCACCCTCCTCCAACATAGCTAAGTCTTATATACCAGAAGGTTTTCTTATATTCCAAAAGCATAATGAGTCACTACAGCGAAATGCAAAAACTTAAGAACTTCCTTTTTCCATTTTTCTGGAATCAGCATTACCATTTTCACAATCAGTCAGTGGAGCTCTGATATGTTCCTAACACATGGTATCCCAGAATAGAGAGAAGACAAATATTATATTGGATCATGTTATTACTTCTTGCTTTCTGAGTTCAGAAATTCCCTCCAAATTAATTCTAATAGTGGGTCAGCTACATGGTCTTAAAAAAAAACCCATTTATAAATTATGTGACTAAGGAATTTATTTATGATTTGCTGAATTGTATTGAAAAGAACTCTGACATCACTGCAATTCTTCAACCTTACTGTCTCTAGAGTGACAGAGAGCACGTCTATAATGTCTGTGTTTCCAGTCACTCAGAGAGCACGTCT
>NC_022010.1:96816762-96823228 GCF_000317375.1 Microtus ochrogaster
CCAGTCACTCAGAGAGCACGTCTGTAGTGTTTGTGTTACCAGTCATTCAGAGAGCATGTCTGTGAGTCTGTAATGTCTGTGTTACCAGTCACTCAGAGAGCACGTCTGTAACGTTTGTGTTACCAGTCATTCAGGTATACAGTTTCATCTACACCTTGGTACCATTTCACACAAAAACAAGTCCACTCAGGGCATTGAAATTTCTGACTTTTGACTCTGTCTCAACCATTCCAGCTGTTGTTGTTTTGACCCAAGGTAGCTTTCCTGAAAGCTCTCTCTTTCTCTCTCCTTCTCTCTCTCCCTCTCCCTCTCTCTCTCTCTCCTTTCCTCCCTTCTTTTCTCTTCCCTCCCTCCATCCCTCCCTCTCTCCTCTCCTCTTCTCTCTTCCTCTCCCTCTTCTGCCCTCCCCATCTCTCTTTCTCTCTTTTTCTCCATCCCTCTCAGTGAGTGTCTGCATTCATGTGTATGTTAATAAATGCATAATTATTGGCTAATATAAAAAGAAAAATTGATAAAGCTAAAACGCTTGCTCTTTCCAAAGACCAGAAATCAAGTCTTAGAACTTTCATTGGGAAGTTCACATTTACCTGTAACTCCAGCTCCAGGGGATCAGCTATCCTCTAAAGAATTCCTAAAGCACATACACACATGTTCTCATACACACAAATTAAAATAAAATAAAATAAAACTTTTAAAAATAATAAACATTTCTGGAAAGTAAATTAGAAAGGTAAGATTCAGCTGAAAAGGGCCATTCTTTTTTGTGGGTGAGATACTCAAGATATGAAACATGTTCTTGGACCAGCTAAAATTATTGTACAGCTTATCAAAGTGACATGAACAGCTAAGTGCTAGTCCTGTCAATCTCTAAGTATGTCATAGAGATTAAAAATATATAAAACTATGTTTGTTGTAGTAGGCTTTCATCACTATAAGGAAATATCCTGATGACCATTTTACAAAGAGAAAGGATGCATGGTTTTGCATGGTCCAGTCCATGACTGAGTGGCTGTATTTCATTTGTTTCTAAGGCTGACAACTCAGTATTGAAAAACCAATCAGGACTAATTTACTCTCTTTTAGTTGTTATTAACCACTTATAGCTCTTCCATCTAAAAGTGGAGCCCTACGCAGTTTTTCCCATACACATTGACATCTCAACTGGTGATAGCATTTTTCTAATCTTGTTTAGGCGGCCATGAGGTAAGACTTTGTGGATGTAACTTACCTACCATAGCTAGAAAGTCCAATCTCAAGCAACTTTTTGGTTATTTGGCCTCTACATTCTCCCACAATTTTGACAATATTCTCTGTGCCTTAGGTACAGGAATGTTGTTGTAAATACATCAATTGGGGCTGGGTTTCACACATTCCCACTGAGCCCATTTTAAGATTCATTTTAATTGATGAATTATCATTGTACCTTTTATATAACTTTAATTCATTTAATGCAATATATTTCCAATCAATATTTTAACAATATTTAGTATGGCACTTGGTGGCTAGTATATATTTTAGATTTCCATTTAGACCAATAATATTTCAAGTGTCTGATGGCAATTTCTGGCAAGTGGCTTTCACACCTGACATTGCAGCTTACTCAAGAGACCTGAAAATTACTCAGTGGAAGTTATTCATGAAATTTCTCTCAGTGGGTTCATTGATCTAGAAATAAATATCCGCCTTGTAGGCCTCTTTCCTTAAATTACCCACCCGGAATCTATTTTCTCTCTTCTATGAATTTGATTGCATTTATTCTCCATTGGAAGCAGTCTCTGACCTTGGTTTGCCCTTCAACTTCATACTCAGATAGATGCCACCTCATTCCTACTTGGCAGTCACAGAGCACCTGCACACACAGCTACTAACTATAAAGTGAAATTGTAAGTGACCACTTTTTAACCATCTCTGGATTCAAATAGAGTCTAGGCTCTCATTTTGTTCCTGTATGTCAAAGAGTTAAAAATATAACATAAGCCTTTACTTTTTGTTAAATAGATAAATGAACAGATACTTACATGTGAAATGCAGAACCTCCATGGCATGCAAGAGTTCATAAATGTAAGACATTGTAGTTTCCTTATAAAAGAGATTTTGAAGCTTAACTCATTCTTGTCTCCAAACTGTATGCCGTAGTATTGATGGTCTTCCTTTTTTCCAATGATGTGAATTACATACACGTGTGTGTGTGTGTGTGTGTGTGTGTGTGTGTGCCAAATACTCATTTTCCTAACCTACAGCAAATTCATTTTACACACACAAACACACACTATATCCCTCACTCATTCACAATCACACACATTCACACACACGAGTTCACAGATTTACATACTCTCCCACGTATTCACACACTCTCACACTCACACATTCACATAAATGCTATCACACACACAAACTTTCTCTATTGTTATGGTCACCGTATCTTATTATTATTACTATCATTTCCTCATCTCGCAGAAGCTGAAGTTCTCAAAATGTCTTAATAAAACCATCACATTTCAGATTCAGAAGAAACATTAAATACCAGTTTGCTAAACTCCTTTCCTGGCTATAGAAAACATCTTACACATGTCTACTAAGTGACATCCTTCTCTGTTTCAGAGTGCCCTCAATGACGAGGAAGAACATGAGCTCATATGATCTCCAAAGCACTATAATTGTTAGAATTTCTTTCCACTGTCTGTAGCCCTTACATCAGGATCACACAAAATATACAGTGCTCATATCTGAATTGCAAATGTACCAGAAGCATAGGTCCTGTTCTTTAGAGAAAGTCTGAGTCACTCAGTGGACAGTCTATCCTAGACCTAGTCTCAAGACTAACTGGTTATCACACTGTCCCCCGAAGTTAGTCTTTTTGTGAAGTCTGCAAACACCAGGGACCCCAGAAAATTAGACTTTGAATGATAATCCATTCATGAGCTGAGATAATGACACTTAGTAATGCTGGTTGAAACATGGTTGCCTGTATCCAGATAGCTTCTTCGACTATAGAATCCAAGTAAGAGTTCTTCATGCTCAAATCATAACAGGACACTCTAGTCAAAACACAGAAAACAGGCCGGGCGGTGGTGGCGCACGCCTTTAATCCCAGCACTCGGGAGGCAGAGGCAGGCGGATCTCAGTGAGTTCGAGACCAGCATGGTCTACAGAGCTAGTTCCAGGACAGGCTCCAAAGCCACAGAGAAACCCTGTCTCGAAAAAAAAAAAACACAGAAAACAGTATACTTTCTACTTCATAATGTCAACCAGGAAACTAGACAAAGCTTAGACTTCTCTCTACAAACTGATGGCAAGACACTCTTGATGAAGACAACACCTACACAGCTCATTGAATATGGTCAAACTCGTGCTTATCTGAAGCCTTCACCCCTACTGGCTAATGTTTGAGGTACCAAAAGGTACCCTGCCTATTATCAAAGGATAAACCTAAACAGCAACCCAGCTACAAACCCTTCTATATAAACTGCTGTCCAACCTCCAAGATATGTTAGAGCAATGACAACACAGAGTTTGTCAGAGTAACCAACCTCTGGCTTGACTTAAGACCCACCCATGAGATGGAACCCAAACATGGCACTGCTTGGGCGACCATAAAACATGAGACTAGATAGTCCAGGAACTTAGGATAAACCAAATACTAAGCTAAAAGAATATAAATAAAATAACTCCTAATGACATTGAGCCATACTCAAAGATCAGTGGCTTGCTTAGCCATCATCAAAGAAGCCATCATCATCCTCCATAGCAGACAGAAACCCACAGCCAAATAATATACAGAGAGTTAAAGACCTAAGAACACTCAGCTATAAAAGGGTATATCACTGTCAAATTCCTACATCCAGTGCTCAGGGAACCTGATAGAAGGGGAGGCAAAAAGTATGCAAGAGCCAGAGAGATTGGAGGACAAAGAAACAAGACCTTCTAAACACAACAGGACCACTGCACACCTGAACTCACAGACACTGAGGCAGCATGCACAGGGTCTACATGGGTCAGCACCAGATGGGAACTTAGAGCAGAAAGGAGAAGTGGACACAAGCCTTCATCCCTAACTCTGATGCTAGCTCCAATTTAATAGCCACTTGCAAATTAAAATACACTTTTCTCCAAGGGAATCTCATTGGGAAAACAAGCTATAATTAAGGGTATGTACAAACAGACTGCACTTTAGTTTCCTGGCCACCCAGACCCGAATAATCAAACAAAAACTATATTAATTACAACACTGTATGGTTGGTCGGTGGCTTAAGGATATTCCTAGCTAGCTGTTACACCTTAAAATAACCCATACCTATTAATCTGTGTACCACCACTAGGCTGTGGCCAACTGGTAGGTGCTGGCACTTTTCTCTTTCAGCAGCTACATGGCATCTCTTTGATCCCACCTTTTCTCTTCCTCTATCTCTGCTTGGATTTTCTGCCTTGCTATATTCTGCCCTGCCATAGGCCAAAGCAGCTTCTTTACTAACCAACAATAATAAAACACACTCACAGAATACAGAGGTGAATCCCACACTAGGTAGGCTGCATGCCCAGAGGTAGATGGTCAACAGAAACCAACTCAACAGCATCTTTGGAAGTTCCTTGTCTCCTCATGTCATGTCAGGCTTTTCCTTTTTGGCTTTCTCTTCAACTTTAATTATTTTATTTTTATTCTTACTTTTTAAATTTTTATTTGTATCTCTTTTCTTTTTTTGGTCCTACAGGTCCTTTTTGTGTGTATTATGGTATCCAGTTTCATGTTATTATGGGATCCTGAGAATGCAGGAGAGTGAATTTCTGTGTCTATTCTGTTTCTTATGCCAGTTGGGGGGCCTTTTCCTTATGTTTTTGTTTGTTTGTTTTGTCCAATGTTAACATGTTTGATTTTGTTTTATATTACTATATTATATTTTATTATTATTCTTTAGAAGCCTGTTGGTCTCTTAATGAAAGCAGAAACAGTGTGGATCTGGATAAGAGGGGAGATCATAGGGAGGAACCAGGAAGAGTAAAGGAATGGGAAACCATTATCAGGATATGAGAAAATATCTATTTTCAATAAAGAAAAACATATAATAAAAATAAATGAATAAATGAAACCCATTGCCATGTCTAACTCCTTCCAAGAGAGCCCCACTGACAAGTTGTTTGGTAGCTAGCATGTATTTCACACTTCATTTAAAACTTGCCACACTTCACACATTCAGTAGCCATGTCTGACTTCTGATTCTGGCATTTTTTATCTGGTCCTAAAATGTAAGGAAATTTTTTAGTTCCCTAGCACTGGCTACTAAATTTTCTTGTCTTTCGTTGCTACTGTCATTTTTTTAGTAGTGGCTCAAAAAGCACAACTTCAAAATACATCCCTGAACTGTCTGACTGATCCACCCCTACTGTTTCCCACTACACTGCAGCCCCTCAACTGGAGTCACGTGTCGGTATGTGTCATCACCGTTGTCTGTCTGGCTATCTTCTCCATGGTGACACAAATGTCCTGAGAGCACAGAAATACTCTTACCATATCCAGGATGTGGCCTGTTCAAAAACGCTTGCTGTTTGAGTAAGCCAAATCACTTGTCTGAATTCAGCAAAGATATTTGCATTTCTATCTGATGTAGGGTGTGTAATCAAATATGTTTCTTCTAGCTCATTCCTTTCTAAGGTTTTAGTTCTCTCACCTAATATCCAAGTCTAGCTTTAACTCCTCCATAACTCTGAAAACAAGCTCTCCCAGTTCAGTTGTCTATTAAGCTCTCAGGCTGTGTCTGTCCTACGTGGGACATTTGCTATAACTTAGTAAGTGTGTAGCATCCTTCTACCCTTATTCTTTCCATCCCCACTTCCAAAGCTCAGTGCACAAGTACTCCGTGGCTTGTGCTTTGATGAATGAAGTCCTGAGATGCGCAGAGAAAACATGTAGGGAAGACATTATTGAGGCAAAATAAGAAGGTTCACACCTATCAAATCAAAGTGATCCTTAAACTTCAGCCAATGCAGAGTTAACTCAGTTTTCAAGATAAGCCACGGCAGGGATATCTCACAAACAAGTACACAAAGGTTTGTTACAAACCAAGGCCCATTTTATTGAAAACAAATTATGTTCCCAGCTGTAGATGTTACATCCATTAACACATTCAGACAACGGAACCAGAAGGCAAGAGAGGAAAGACTGACATTTGAGAGCTAGTAAGATGATACTGCAGATTCCAGATCACAAAGATGCCTTCTAAAAATGTGTAGCTGGAGGTCAAAGGCTTGGACAAATTCGTAGTTTCTTGGCCATGGGTCTTTAAAGAAGCATTATCTTCAGAAGTGTCAGTTCAGAAGCAACTGCTCCTCTCCTGGGGATGTTCTAGCAACAAGAATAGCATCTTCTGTAGCAAGATGGTCGGCAGCCACAGCATCCAGGCCTATAGTAGGAGCCATATCCACAGCCACTTCCATAGCCAGGGCCATATCCACAGCCATAGCCTGAGCCATA
>NC_022010.1:96823563-96880401 GCF_000317375.1 Microtus ochrogaster
ACAGCCATAGCCAGAGCCATAGCCACAGGAGCTTCCGTAGTAGTTACAACACATGTTGTCAACAGGGGAGAATTCACTTGGGTTGCAAAAGGGTATTTTTCAAGTATAGATGTCTCTACTATCCTGAGCCCTTTATATACTGCCAGTAATTGTTGGGGCATACCATTCATTCCCTGACTTAACTAACAAACATCTAAACTATTGCATTCCAGTCACTGTTGACAACCATAATGGTTGCTTAAAGTGAGTACATTACTCTGTAAACTCTCATTTCATTTAAAGACCATCTATTACAGAAGTTTCTCAGTCAAATCATGTTTCCAAGCACAAAATTACTCATTACATCTGTCGCCCAATGTGTATCTTATATAGCAAGGTTAGAAGAGAATGTAAGAAAATCCGTCTGTATGTGTCTATGTCCCTCCCTCTCTTCTCTCTCCCCTTCTCTCTCCCCCATCTCCTCCTCTCTCCTTCTATTTTGTACCCTTTCTAAATTACCAGATTCTCCTACCTGTCTTCACTTTTACAACTCCCTCTAACCAGCATCTCTACAGATATCATATATCTGATAATTCAAGTACAAAAGCATTGAAAGGGCCTCTTATAAGTATAACTAATATGCTATCTGTATGTGAGCCTTGTATATCCTTCCTTCCTCCAAATGCCATGCAAACTAAGACATTAAGAGCATCATCATTCTTTCTCTTATCTCTTGTTTTCAGTACCAAATTATGTATTATTTTTGAGGCACCTTTAAAAATATAACTTTATTTGGATAAAAAAAAACCTATTTTTTAAAATCTCACTTAGATAAAAAACTTTACTGAAATTGAGATTTTATGTCTTTGTAGATGAGATACATGTGCATTTGTGGAATGTAGTAAGCCATTTTATTTCCCATGCATTAATGTTTCTTCACCTTTAATTTGGAAGTTAAAAGATGGTGAGTAATTTTAGGATGCTGACAGCTAAGACCCCCCTTGCACTTCTGACACTTTACAGAAATTAAATAGGGAAAAGTATAATTCCTAGCATCTACTCACAGTGGCCAAAATTACTCAGTAATTTTCAAATTCTGAGACTTCTACACCCTCAAAAAGGTGTTTGTTGTGACTCTGAAAGATGACATGTTCTCAGGCTCCTCAGCAGTCACGTCATGTTAACCTTTCCAAGATGTAAGACAGAAGAATGAGTATCAGTTCTTTGTGTAATGATTTTTCCTTGTTGCCCTTATGCCACAGCTAAAGAATATTCCAATTTATGCATTAAATCAAGATTTCATATATGGTCCTAAAGAAAGGGTTTTCTTTCTGCTCTATTGATGACCCTCCTCTTTACTCTTAGGTGTAAATAAAAGTCACAGACTTACTATGCACTACTAAAATTTTCTTTTGTTCGTGGATTAAAATATTTGGTTCATGAAGGGAAAAATAATACTGATCACCCTTTGAACTTTCAGTCAGATCCATATTTTACAGTAAATAAGCCTAAAATGATCATGAGAACTAGGCAGAGATTATATCCAAATTGAAGACTTAAATATACCAGGTCCTACTGAGGCCACCCTGAAGAGCTGAAGAGTCTACTGAAGGTCAAAACATGGTCAGGATTTAGGCGGTATATGTAGGATGTGGCTGCTTGTTTGGATGGTTGGGTGTTTGACTAATTTGACTCTAAAATTTCTATTACATCCCCCCAAACATTAAATAAGTATTATTTCTTTTTATATTTTTTCTGCTTAATTTTAAATTATCCTTTTATAGATTCAAATAAATCAGAAATGTTCATAAAGTGTGTTTTTGACTCTCCTCCATATAATGTTCATATTTATATCCCTCCATATGTAAACATTTGCTGGCATATATTACCTTAGTGGTAAATAGTATATGTGCATTGTTACTCATTGTTCCACATACATGATACAGACTATCTTTCAGAATACTGGAAATGGTGTAGTTAAACAAAGAGTGAAAAATACATCTCTCAATGAACTCCATCTTTCATTCCTACCATTAAGGAGTTTCAAAATTCATCCACATCCATAATAAAGAAGAAGCTTAGAACATTTATCAGTATTCCTCAGACTTTTAAGACAGCTGGTTATCCTCAAACTGATGTAGGGTAGATTACATCACTTGTGACACTGACACCTGCTCCAAGGACGTCATATTTTAAAGAGGATGTGGAGCTTAACAGAGGCCAGTACACACTGTGCAGGGTGTGGAAGCCTATCATAGCTTGGTATTCCCTCTCTCCTTTGTTCTTTCTCAGAGTACAAATCTACCAAAATAATTATTTGATCAGCAAGATATTGCTGTGTCCTGGTTGTTGTTTGTAGTTACTTTTGGGCTACCTTGTCATAAGGATTTTACTTAAAGTTTGTGAAATTCCATCTAAGAGAATATTCATAAACTCTGAAGATGAGTAGTTCTTAAAACAAGCTTGGGAAAGACTACATCCTCTACAGGACATGGAGGGACATCAAAAATGTGGGATCCTAGTGTATTCATCATCCTAACCAATGCTGCTTTCCATGTTCCTAGGTCCCTATAATCTAACCCTGGAATCCTAATCCTACATTTAATTTCAAAGATCAGATCATAAACTCATTGATTCACACCCGACTCCTGACTAAAATTTTCAGTTTCCATGAACCACACTACAAAGAAATTCATAAATTTTTCTCCTCTGGGTTTTCATCTCTGCACAGGCATCACTTGAACAACTGACCTGAGTTCTAGTGACCTTAGATAAGCTCATACTAGAGAGAAGGCATTATTTTGGGAAGTGGGCTTTTGCAAGATCAGATATATGCACAAAAACAGTTACTCCGAGAGCAGATCTTTAACAATTCCAACTGCAGAATTCGTTGTTTCTAATATTGCAAGAACAAAAATGGAACTACTGTCACATCTTTCCAAACTCTATAGCTGCTTTGTCATTCAAAGAGTCATGACACCCCAAGTTGAAAAACAGTATAACCCCTTATACTCATCCATGGATGGTTGTGCCTGTTGGAGATTCTGGGGTGTTGTGGGAACTCCTTCAGCCAATAATCTTTAAAGTACTGACCCCTTTTGGGCATGGTTTTGTGTACTATAAGTGCAGATGAAAAGCATGCTGGATTTGGTTCCAGTTCCCAGCGCATGCAGAGGACTACGGACTGCTGCTCTTACTGTGAGTTTATTCACAAATAAATAAACTTTGTTATTCTCCATTCTGGACCATTGTGGAACTCTTTAATACTACTACACTGGAAATCACTGAAGAAATTTTCAATTGTTTCAACTTACAGTGAGAAGGAGCCTCCTGAGTATCAAGTGGTAGAAACCAGGAATGTTCCTAATTTTACAAGACCAACAAGAGTGCCAAAGACAAAAGTGCATCTAATCTGAAGTACAATACTGCTGAGGTCTAGAAACTGACTTAAAGCTATATGTATATTAACAGCTGCATCTATTAAGCAAGATTCTAATCCAAACTTGCCATTTCTTATGTTTACCCCTGTCCTTGATATCACCCTACATGACATTCAAATGTTTTAGAATTATAGTTTTCTTATTTATTTTTATTTATCTTGATTGTCTAGATGTAATTTGAGTATAGTTTTAGAATGATGCACACTCCAAACTCTTCAGGTCTTTTTTCATTCTAACACTCATGAGATCACAAGTAGAAGACTATAAACCAAAAGTATCATCACTCCAATCCAATACTGGAATTCAGATGGTAGAAATAATAATTTAGATCTACTAAACTGAATTCTTCCGTAGGGTTTTCACCCAGATGTCAGTTTCATTTTGTGGTGGCTTTCTGTACCAAGCATTCTTTCTCCCACTGTTGAGAAATCCCCCTTCCTTCCTGAGCCATGTATTAGTTCCTGGTTTTCCTGGCCCATCCGCTATGCTTCATCTTTAGCAACAAATATGAAGAAAATAAAACTTCATTGAGAATTTTTTCCACAGTTTCTTTTCTCTTCTAGCAATTTTGCAATTTGAGACTATAAATCTTACTTTACAGAGGCCCCAGAATGGGTACTTTGCTTTTCAGTACCACAACACCTACTTCCAAAACACAAAGCACCAAATTATCTCAAAGTTTTCCTATCCAGATTGTGTAGCTTCCAATACCTCCCCATGAAGATGTTGACCCAGAAAAACAAAAACAATTTGTACTATACATATTCATGGATAATCAGATCTGAATTAGTGCCTCATATAACTTGTTCTTATCAAATTACCTTATAGTAAAAAATAGAAAATTATATCAAATTAATATTTCAATGTTGGTATACCACTTATAAATACAAACTTAAAGTATAAATTAAAAACAAAAATAAAATTTAATTAATCAAGGTATTTAGACATCATATGTTTATATTCTCTTGAGGCCAGTTTCGCTTTTCTCAAGTGGAATGTAATCATGTTATATTATTATTTTCTTATGCTTCTTGCCTTGGAAAGAGTTTGGGGTAGAAGCTGCACTAAATAAATGTGATTACCTCATTCTATATTTTATCACACCATAGTTTTAAATGCTCATTTGTAATAGATTTTTGGATATCCAGATTTAATTATACTTAAATGCTGGATTTTTGCATACTTTAATGCAACAACTTTGGAGTTTAAAGGCACATATTCCATGGAATATATGTGTACTATAATTTGAAATTTTTGTAATGAAGTTAGTAAAATGTTTTCAGGAGTAAATTACCTTTTACATGACCTTCAACCATCCTAAATCATTTTTATTATTTTTCAGTAAAACTATAGCATCAAGAACATGATGTCATTGGTATTTTCAAAGTTAGAATTTACAGAATGACTTGAGATATTTCTACAGCATTTTTCTTAATACATTTTTAGGGTTTTGCTAAAAAAAATTATCATGTGATATTTGGGGGGAACTTCCAGAAGAATTCAAAAATTAACATAGTAACATATTTTATTGTTTGGGATACAAGCACTTTGACAATTTCCTTGAGTATTAGCTAGTAGGATAGGTTAGTCAATGACAAATATTTGTTAGATAATGAACCCTTACTGCCCATGAAATATATTTTAGAAATTTTCATATAATTTGGTTTATACATGAGTCCCTAAGCCCTTCTCATATATTGTATTTATAGGTTCTACTTTCAAAAATATTCTAAACTTTCACTAAACATTGAAAAGCAAACCTCTAAGCAATCTGTATTATTTGCCCAGTATCTTTACACACATCATCTCAATTTATTCTTGTAATCTGATGTCCTGAGAAAGGCAGATTTTTGTCACACTCATGTTTGAGAAAATAAGTGTTGGTCAAGCTGCAAGCTAAAGACACATAGCTGACAGGTGCTGTCCCTGTAAAATCTCCTTCCTGTTCATTATAAGGTGGGTAACTGAATAAGGAAAGATTTGGAACGACCTCTCCAGATTGAGCTGGCAGTTACATTCTTCCAGTTGTAGTCATAAAAGCATTGGCCTTCTGTCCTCCTGTCCCAAATGACTGGCCAATTGCTATGTTTGCTTAATGCCTCAAGTCAAATGACACTCTTATAGAATTTTGTCTTGATTTTCTCATCATTAAATAACCCCTTTGTGTTTTATAGGTCTTATACATTTGTTTGTGAAAATTGCCACCTAGTGTTTTTATTCTTATTATATAATTCATATAAAATTTAACCACTGCTTTCCATACTACTGAATATCTGGACGATTTGATTTTTATCTGAAAACAAAATGAGATTTTACTCCAACCTTGATAGTATTCTTGGGGTTTTGCTTTGTTTTATTTTCTTGTTTCTATTCTCATGTCTGTTTTTCTTATTTTGAAATTTTAATAATATTTTATTTGTTTTTACTTTCTTGGTTTATTACACATTTGGTCTAGCCATGATGAGTTTTACCATTCAGGTCTGTCTTGCCATTCCTAGGCTCCAAAAGCCAGTGTTTAATACTGGTGGATTAATTTAATAATGGGTGGATAACAGAATGTAAGAGGAAAGATGAAAGATGTTTGGGCCGGGTAAACATAGTAGTCTACTTCTTTCTTTGCCATAAATATTAGATCAAACAAACCTAAGGTAGAAAAAAGAAACTAGGTTTAAGAATTAAAGAATAAAATTCCAATTTTACCATCCATTGGTTATGCAAATGTGTAATCCCCAAAGCAAAATGTTAGGGAAATCAAGATAATGAAACTGTCTAATGTATGGTGTATAAAATGTCAAACACATAATGACACTGGAGAGAGCAGTGGGGCAAGATGATGGCTCCCCACCACTCCCTCTATTATCCATATTACTAGTTTCTCTGTCTCTCTCTCTATGTCTCTGTCTCTGTTTCTCTCTGTCTCTCTGTCTCTCTGTCTCTCTCTTATTCTTTTACTGAGGATACACTCTTTTCTCACACAATCTATCTTGATTACAGTTTCTGCTCCCCCTATTCCTCCCAGTTCTTCATCATTTCCCATCTCCTACAGATCAACTACCTTTCTATTCCTCATTAAAAAATTATAGGCTTCTAAAAGATAATAACTAAACAAGACAAAATAAAGTATCATAAGGTGAATGAAAAACTATCATACTACACTTGGACCTGGCAATCCAACAGGAGAAAAAGAATACCAAAAGCAGTCACAAGAGTCAGAGACCCACTTGTTCTCATAGTCAGCAGGTCCATAAAAATACTAAGCTCAGAGCTACAGTATACACACAGAGAACCAACCTGGTGTAGACCCATGCAGGCCCTGTGCTCGCTGTTTCAGTCTATATGAGTTCATATGTGCCTTGCTTAGTTGATTTGGAGGGTCTTGTTCTCCTAGTTTTCTTTATCTCCTTTGTCTCTTACAATCTTTTGCCTCTTCTTCCTTTGGATTCCCTGAGATAAGGGGGAGGGATTTAGTGGAGACATTCAATTTAGTCTCTCTTCCTATCAAAAGACTCTCTGATATACAACTGAACAAGGCACCAATCTATGAGTATAGCAGAATATCACTAGGAATAATTTTTATTGTTTTTTTTAAGACCAGTAGTGTTTGGTTCTAGTCTATGTAGACAGAAGTTTCTGTCCTATCTGGTCCCACAGCTGTTCAGCCCCCCAAAAAACAAATTAATTACAGACTGTTTGGTCTATTAGCTCAAACTTATTATTAACTAGCTCTTACAACTTAAATTAACCCATATTTCTTGCCTATGTTAGCAATGTGACTTGGTACCTTTTACCAGTGAGGCATTCTTATTTTGCTTCCTGTATCTGGGTGGCTACAGCAGACTGAGCCTTTCCTCTTCCCAGAATTCTCCTAGTCTTGTTGCTCTGCCTGACTAATTCAAACAGTAGCACATGAGACTCTGAATCTCAGGGTCATGGGTTCAAGCACCATGTTGGGCACCAAAAAATAAAAACTCAGAGAGAGAAATTGAGGTTCAGCCTGAAGATCTGAAAATCAAAACAGCCAGCCACTGGCTCTTACCTCTACTTCAATTCAAAACGGCAATCCTGCCTCCAGGAATCTCAGAATGAGAATTTGTCTGAGAGCTGTTTATTCCCATTTTATAATCCTCAATAGCTCTAGGATTAAAGGCCTACACCACTAGGATTAAAGACATGCACTGCCCAGTTTCTATGGCAACTAGAGTGACTACTGGGATTAAAGATGTGTGTTACCACTGCCTGGCTGTAAGATTGACCACTGTGGCTGTTTTACCCTCCCAATCACCAGGAAAGTTTTATTTATTTAAAATACAATTGAAATGCTACTATAAGCCTATACCATAGGCCTTACTCAGGATGATTATTTTCTACTTCCCTTTACCTGCCTGCAAATTTTATGATATCATTGTTTGTAACATTTGAGTGATAACAATACATTGTATGAATGTACCACATTTTCTTCATCTTTCTGTCAGTTGAGGAACATCCAGGATGTTTCTGACTATTATGGAAAAAAGTCTCAATGAACATGGATGAACAATGTCCTTACGGTTAGGATAAAGATTGATTTCCATCTTTCTAAGGAACCACTATATTGATTTCCATGGTGGCTGTACAAGTTTGCACTCCCACCAGCAATAGAGGGGTGTTCCCCTTGTGCCACATCCTTGTCAGCATGAGCTGTCACTTATATTATTGTTCTTAGCCATTCTGACAGGTGAAAGATGAAATCTCAAAGTAGTGTTCTAAGGGTGTTGAACACTTCTTTAAGTGTTTCTCAGTCATTTGAGAATCCTCATTTGAGAATTCACTGTTTAGATCTGTTTTGCCTTTTAAAATTACTTTGTTTTTAATATCTACTTTCTTGAGTTGTTTATATACTTGTACATTATTATTCTGTCTGATGTAGAGTTGGCAAAAGTCTTTCCCCGTTCTATAAGCTGCAGCGTTGTGCCTGTTACTGTACATAAGCTTTCATGTCATCCCATTTATTAGTTATTGATCTTAGTACCTTTGCTATTGGTGTCTTGCTCAGAAAGTTGTCTCCTGTGCGAATGTGTTCAGGGCATTTCCATACTTTCTCATCTATCAGGATCAGTGTGTCTAGTTTCTTTCTTGCTTTTATTTATTTATTTTTGATTATTATTGACCTCTACATTTTTTCCTGCTCCCACCCCCTTCAACCCTCTCCCCTTCAACCCTCTCCCAAAGTCACCATGCTCCAAATTTACTTAGGAGATCTTCTCTTTTTCTACTTCCCATGTACATTAGATCTATGTAAGTCTCTCTTAGGGTTCATATTGTTGTCTAAGTTCCCTGGGATTGTGATTTGTGGACTGGTTTTCTTTGCTTTATGTTTGAAAAATACCTATGAGTGAGTACATGTGATAATTGTCTTTCTGTGTCTGGGTTACCTCACTCAAAAATATGTTTTCTAGTTCCATCCATTTTCCTGCAAAATTCAAGCTGTCGTTATTTTTTTCTGCTGTGTAGTACTCCATTGTGTAATTGTACCACATTTTCCTTATCCATTCTTCAGTCAAGGGGCATTTAGGTTGTTTCCTGGTTCTGGCTATAATAAACAATGCTGCTATGAACATAGTTGAGCATATGTCCTTGTGGCACAATTGAGAATCCTTTAGATATATACCCAAAAGTGGTATTACTGGGTCTTGAGGAAGGTTGTTTCCTAATTTTCTGAAAAATTGCCACACTGACATCCAAAGGGGCTGTACCAGTTTGCATTCCCACCAGCAATGCAGAAGTGTTCCCTTTTCTCCACAACCTCTCCAGCATAAATTGTCATCAGTGTTTTTGATTTTGACCATTCAAAATCAGAGTTGTTTTGATTTGCATTTCTCTGATGACTAAGGATGTTGAACATTTCCTTAAGTGTCTTACAGCCATTTTAGATTCCTCTGTTGAGAGTTCTCTGTTTAGGTCTGTACTCCATTTTTTTTGTTGTTGTTGTTGGATTATTTGCTCTTTTGATGACCAATTTCTTGAGTTCTTTGTATGTTTTGGAGATGAGACCTCTATCTGATGTGGGGTTGGTGAAGATCTTTTCCCATTTTGTAGGCTGCTGTTTTGTCTTCTTGACCATGTCCTTTGCTTTAGAGAAGCTTTTCAGTTTCAGGAGGTCCCATTTATTAATTGTTTCTCTCAGTGTCTGTGCTGCTGGGTTTATATTTAGGAAGTGGTCTCCTGTGCCAACACATTCAAGTGTACTTCCCAATTTCTCTTCTATGAGGGTCAGTGTGTCTGGCTTTATGTTGTGGTCTTTGATCCATTTGGACTTGAAATTTGTGCATGGTGATAGATATGGGCTTATTTTCATTCTTCTACTTGTTGATATCCAGTTATGCCAGCACTATTTGTTAAATATGTTTTTTTCCATTTAATAGTTTTTGTTTGTTTATCAAAAATCAGGTGTTCAATGATGTGTGAGTTAATATCTGGGTCTTTGATTTGATTCCATTGGTCCTCCTGTCTGTTCTTATGCCAATACCAATCTGTTTTCAGTACTGTAGCTCTGTGGTAGAGTTTGAAGTCAGGGATTGTGATGCCTCCAGAAGTTCTTTTATTGTACAGGAGTGTTTTGGCTGTTCTGAGATTTTTGCTTTTCTACATAGAGTTCAGTACCATTCTTTCAAGATCTGTGAAGAATTTTGCTGGGATTTTGATGAGCATTGCATTGAATCTATAGATTCCTTTTGATAAAATTGTCATTTTTACTATGTTAACTCTACCTACGCAAGAGCATGGGAGATCTTCCCACTTTCTGGTGTCTTCTTCAATTTCTTTCATATTGAGGTCCTTTATCCATTTGGATTTGAGTTTTGTGAAAGGTGATAAATATGTATCTGCTTGTATTCTTTTACATGAAGACATCATGTTTCAATAACTGCTTTTGTTGAAGATGTTGTCTTTTTTCATGGTTTGTTTCTGGATCCTTTATCATAAATCAGGTGTTCATATCAGGTATATGAATTTATATCTGGATCTTCAATTTGATTCCATTAATCAATATGTCTATTTTTATGCCAATAGCATGTGGCTTTTATTACTATGGCTTTATAGTACAGCTTGAAATTGGGAATGGTAGAACCTCCCACAGTTATTTTATTGTTCAGGATTGTTTTAGCTATATACTGGGATTTTTGTTTTTCCATGTGAGGTTGATAATTGTCCTTCCAAGGTCTACAAAGGGTTGTGATGGAATTTTGGTAGGGATTGCATTGAATCTCTTTTAATGTGTTCTGGGGTTTGATTTGCATGTATTTTATTAAGTTATTTTTACATATATGTTCATACAGGAAATTATTCTTTTAGTTCTCTTCCTGGAGTCTTTATGTGGATTAGGTATCAGGGTAGCTGTGACCTCATAAAATGAATTGGGTAATGCTCCCTTTATTTTTATTTTGTGGAATAATTTGAGGAATAGTGTTGTTAACTTTTCCTTGTAAGTGGTAGAATTCTGCACTAAAACCATCTGGCCCTAGGCTGCTTCCCCCTATTATTTCAATGATATCTTCTGTTTCACTAGGGATTAAGGCCTATTAAAATTGATCACCTGCTGGTGTGGGAGGTCCTTCTGTTTATGTGTTGCTTTCATTGGTTAATGAATAAAGAAACTGGCTTGGCCTTTTGATAGGGTATAACTTGGGTAGGTGTGGAAAACAGAATTGAATGCTGGGAGGAAGAAAGCAGAGTCAAGGAGAAGCAATGAATCCTCTGCCAGAGATAGAGGCCAGGTAGAATCTTTCCTGGTAAGTCACTGCCATGTGGCAATATACAGATTAATATAAATGGTTTAAATTAAGATGTAAGAATTAGCCAATAAGAAACTAGAGCTAATGAGAAAAGCAGTGTTTTATTTATTTACTTATTTATTAAAGATTTCCGTCTCTTCCCCACCACCGCCCCCCATTTCCCTCCCTCCCCCAATCAAGTCCCCCTCCCTCCTCAGCCCGAAGAGCAATCAGGGTTTCCTGCCCTGTGGGAAGTCCAAGGAACCCCCACCTCCATCCAGGTCTAGTAAGTTGAGCATCAAAACTGCCTAGGCTCCCACAAAGCCAGTACGTGCAGTAGGATCAGAAACCCATTGCCATTGCTCTTGAGTTCTCAGTAGTCCTCATTGTCCGCTCTGTTCAGAGAGTCTGGTTTTATCCTAGGCTTTTTCAGACCCAGGCCAGCTGGCCTTGGTGAGTTCCCAATAGAACATCCCCATTGTCTCAGTGTGCGGGTGCACTCCTTGCGGTCCTGAGTTCCTTGCTCGTGCTCTCTCTCCTTCTGCTCCTGATTTGGACCTTGAGAATTATGTCCGGTGCTCCAATGTGGGCTGGTGGGAATGCAAACTCGTGCAACCACTTTGGAAATCAGTGTTTCGGTTTCTCAGGAAATTCGGGATCAACTTACCCCTGGACCCAGCAATACCACTCTTGGGAATATACCCAAGAGAGGCCTTATCATACAACAAAAGTATATGCTCTACGATGTTCATAGCAGCATTGTTTGTAATAGCCAGAACCTGGAAACAACCTAGATGCCCTTCAATGGAAGAATAGATGAAGAAAGTATGGAATATATACATATTAGAATACTACTCAGCAGTAAAAAACAAGGGCTTTTTGAATTTTGCATTCAAATGGTTGGAAATAGAAAACTCTATCCTGAGTGAGGTAAGCCAGACCCAAAAAGAGGAACATGGGATGTACTCACTCATATTTGGTTTCTAGCCATAAACAAAGGACATTGAACCTATAATTAGTGATCCTAGAGAAGCTAAATAAGGAGAACCCAAAGAAAAACACATAGGCATCCTCCTGAATATTACCCTTCATCAGGCGATGAAAGGAGACGGAGAAAAGCAGTGTTTTAATGAGTACTATTTCTGTGTCATTATTTCGGGGCTAAGCTAGTCAGGTAACCAGGACGAACAAGAGGCCTCTCCTTGCAACAACCTGCTTGATCTAAGATTAGTAATTTGTGAAAATTAGCTATTTCTTTTAGATTTTTCAATTTGTTAAATATAGGTTTTTAAAGCATATCCTTTTGATTTTCTGGATTTTCCCAGTGTCTATTCTTATGTCCTCCCTGCCTTTCCATGTTTGATTTTGGTAATTTGGATATTAGTTACACTGAATAATGGTTTATCTATCTTGTTGATTTTCTCAAAGAGCCATCTCTTTTCTCATTGATTTTTGTACTGTTTTTTTCTGTTTCTATTTTATTGATTATCAGCTCTTAGTCTAATAATATTTTGTCATTTACTCCTCTTGAGCGTGCTTACTTCTTTTTGTCCTAGAACTTATGGCTGTTCTATTAAGCTGCGAGTATGAGATCTCTCAATTTCTTTATGAAGTTAGTGCTGCGAACTTAATGCTATGATCTTTCCTCTCAGCATTACTTTCTTTGTGCCCTACATGCTTAGATATGCTGTGTATTCATTTTCATGAAATTGGTAGAAAGTCTTTTATTTTTCTTTATTTCTCTCTTGATTCATTTTTCATTCAGTATTGAGTTATTCAGCTCCCATGAATTTGTAAGCTTTCTGCTGTTTCTGTTGTTGTTTATATCAATCTTTAAATCATGGTGAACAGGATGCAGGGGGTAGTTTCAATTTTCTTGTATCTGTTGAGACTTATTTTGTATCCAAGTATGTGACCAGTGTTGGAGACAGTTTCATAAGGTGCAGAGTAGAAGTTATATTGTTTGTGTTTGGTTGAAATGTCTGTACATATCTGTTAGGTCCATTTGGTTTACAACATTAGTTAGTCCAGCATTTATTTATCTGTTCAGTTTTTGTCTGGTTGACCTGTTCATTGTTGAGAATGGTGTATTGAAGTTTACCACTATCAGTGTGTGTGGGGTCAATATGTAATTTAAGCTACAGTAGTGTTTATTTTATAAATGTGGGTACTCTTGTGTTGGAGACATAAATATTAAGAATTTAAATGTCAACTTGATGGATTTTTCCTTTGATGAGCATATAGTGTCCTTCCCTATCTCTTTTGATTAGTTTTGGTGTAAAGTATTAGTTAAATATGAGAATTGCTATACCATCTTGCTTTTTAGGACCATTTGCTTGGAATAATATCATTGTCCATCCCTTTATACTGAGGTAATGTCTATCATTGATATTGAGGTATGTTTCTTGGATAGAGTAGAGGGGTGGATCCTGCTTTTGCATTCTTCTGTCTGTGTTTTTCTGTTGAGGAACTGAAACCATTGACCAATTCTTGTTGATTCCTGCTATTTTGGTGATGGTGGTAGTAGTGTTGGTGGTGGTAGTGGTAGAGTGTGTGGGAGTGTATTGTGGGGGTGTGTTCCCTTCTTTTGATTGTAATGATGTTAAGTTATTTATTTTCTATGCTTTTGTGTGTGTAGTTAACCACCTCTTTAGGTTTGAGATTTCCTTCTAGTACCTTCTGAAGGGCTTTATTTATAGAGAGCTATTGACTCTATTTGACTTTATAATGGGATATCTTTTCTTCATCTACAGCAAGTGAAAGTTTTGTTGGTTATAGAACTCTGGACTGGCATCTGTGGTCTCTTAGAGTCTGTAGCATATTTGTCCAGGCCCCTTTTGGTTTTTAGAGTATCCATTGGGAAGTCCAATGTAATTCTTATAGGTCTGCCTTTGTATGTTACTTTGTCTTTTTCCCTTTAAAGTTTTTAATCTTTCTTTGTGCTGTATGTTTGATGTTTTACTTACTATATGGTAAGTGGACTTTTTTTTTGGTTCAATCTATTTGATATTCTGTATGTTTTTTGTACATTTATAGACATCTCCTTCTTTAAGTTAGGAAATTTTTCTTCTATGATTTTGCTGAAAACCTTTTTTCTTGGCCTTCAAGCTGCGTTTCTTCTCCTTCCTCTATTCCTATCACTCTAAGGTTTTGAATTTTCATTGTGTCCCATATTTCCTGGAAGTTTTGTGTCAGGAGTTTTTATGACTTTCGTGGGTTTTTTAGACTTAACCTTTTCTTTTATGGATATGTCCATTTTAACTATCATATTTTCAATGCCTGAGATTCTCTCTTTGATCTCTTGTATTCTGCTGGTGAAATTTGGTCTGTAGTTCCTGTTCAAGTTTCTAAATTGCTCACTTTCAGAACTCCCTCAGTTTTGGTTTTCTTTATTGATTCTATTTATAATTTCGAGTCTTGAACAGTTTTGTTTATTTCCCTACACTATTTGTTTATGTTTTCCTGCATTCCTTTAAGGGATTTTTTTATTTTTCTCTTTACAAACCTCTATCATAATCATAAGGACTATTTTAAGATCTTTTCGTGTTTAGGTTATGTTGGAATATTTGGGGCTTGCTGTAGCAGGATCGCTGAACTGTAGTGAAGACATATTGCCCTGACTATTGATTGTGTTTCATGTGCATCTCGTCATCTGGATTTGGGATGATGAACAGACAATGTGCTGATTTCTGTATTTATTTTTGTTGTATATGTATTTTGTTCCTTGGTTTTTGCTTCCTCTCTGCATTGTCAAAGAGTGTGATAGCTATTTCTTGGCTGCTTTTCTGTCCCATTGAACTGGTGTGTTCACATAGAATGCCAGCTGTTGTTGGTGGTTGGGAAATTGGAATGAATTGGAGAAAGAAATTTGAAGGAAAAGGTCTTTGTGAACTGTTAGGCATAGAATCATAGAAGAAATGGAGACTTCAGCAGGTTTTCAGCTACAGAACTGGGGATGAAACTGGGGGGGGTTGGATCTCTGGAGCAGAAGGAGAGGTGTGGATCTGTCTTCGGCCTAGTTATTACCCTTTGGTTAGCAGTTAGTGTATGCTAGAGTTGGGTCTGAGATACAGTGATGATTGCGGGAAGAAAGGCTAGGAGAAGACAGTTTGTGAATCCACAGGAGATGTAGACAGGGTGAGGGAAGGGTGCAACTGGTGTTCAGTTGCAGTGCTCAAGACAAGACTGCAGGACAGAGAGATGGGAGGTCTGCAGGCAGTCTGCCTGGTTTTCAGACAAGCCTATTCTTTATTTTCTAAGACTCTATATCTTTTGAAAAACTGCCTTTCTTTTTCTCTAGAATTTCCAATCGCTGCTACATGTATGGGAGACAACAGATTTAAGAGAGAATAGCCCTCCAGTTTTTTGTTCCTGTTAATAATACAACACTAATTCATCTGCTGGTCAGACCCCACATTCAATATTTCTTAACCTTTAGAGAATGGCTGGAGAATGGCAAGGTCAGGGTAGACACAAGGATATGAGCTAGCCTGGGGCTCTCCTCATGGTGATCTATCCTATCTCATCTAGAATCTTGCACCTCTGGCACATGTATTCCCATGAAATATCCAACATAGTTTTGAGGGATGAAACCTATTGGAAGGATGTTTGACATTTAGAATTATTATCCTTAAAAATATTATCTAATAAGTCCAAGAAAGACACTTGGTCCTTTTGTCACATCATAAACTTCTGCCTGCGGTTTTGATAACACATGGTCTGTCTCTTTCCATGAATACATGTTATTATAAGAATATGTTTCCCCTCAGGGTTAATTGCTTAGGCTTCTGTATTCTCCTTCATCATGTCCTTCATTTGATCAGAGATTTGATCTTCAGACTGAAGTCAAATTTATTATCACCATCTTTCCAAACCAATTCATTGGAACTAATAATCAATTCATACCCACAACAGAGTTTTACTAGTTCTCCTAGGCTGATCCCTTCCTTTTCTAATAAAGTTTATATTACTTATTTCAATTTTTACAAATTAAATTCTTAGTTCTTTACTCATACATTTACAAATATAGATTTCTTTTTTTTCAAATATGAGTGATTATGAGAGGTACATTAGTTTTAAAAACTGAATTTTTTAAAATAAATCAATACTGAAATGACAGCAAATCACATACAAAATTATACTTATAATAAATCAGAAGATACACCACATCTGAAGTCATTGATGATTTAAAATAAAATCAGTGACTTGGAGTTGATAGAGTTGAACAAGAACTCTAGGGAAGGGGGGAGCATAGTGGTTCCAGAGCAAAGCGTTTGTGGTCAAAAGTCACAAAATTGAAAGCAACAGAAAATGAAAAGGTTAGGCAAAGGGAATCAATTACAACCTGTCTTCCATGAATATCAAAATCCTCTTGTGACACACAAAAACACTACAGGGGGCTTAAACTGAATCAGACTTTTGGGTGTCTTCTCTCTTGGGACAGATTTCTTCTTGTTCCTTCAACAGCAAACAAAGTATTTGGAATTATTTTTAAAAATCAGAATGGTAGCCGGGCGGTGGTGGCGCATGCCTTTAATCCCATAACTCAGGAGGCAGAGACAGGAGGATCTCTGGGAGTTGGAGGCCAGCCTCATCTACAAGAGCTAGTTCCGGGACAGGCTCCAAAGCCACAAAGAAACTCTGTCTCGAAAAAGCAAAAAATAAAAATAAAAATCAGAATCGTGCAGGACAATTGTCTATATTCTGTCAATTATGTTTTAACTAAACACTGATTGGTCAGTAGCCAGGCAGGAAGCATAGGCAGACAACAGACAGGAAGTAGAGGCAGGTCAATAAGAACAGGAGAATTATGGGAAGAGAGAAGCAGTCCTGCAGTCCTGTCCAGACACAGAAGAAGCACAATGTGATCTGCTCCACTGAAAAGGGTACTGAGCCATGTGGCTAACGCAGATAAGAATAATGGGCTAGTGTAATCTATAAGAGTTAATAAGAAACCTGAGCTAATGGGCCAATCAGTTTATGATTAATATAGACCTCTGTGTGATTTCTTTGTGACTTAATGATTACGGGAACCAGGCAGGACAGAAACCACAAACAACATCAGAAAGAATAGCATCTCTTGTAACAAAAGTGAATGGTAACCATGGTAACTGTGGTCAGAATCAGAACCACAGTCACTGTTGTCAGCTTGACCCAGAACCAGACCCAGAGCTCTAGCCAACTACATCCATAGCCTTTAGAGAAAGCTTCATAAAAGCAGCAACCCACATCTTTGGGAGGTGCATGCATCAGGAGTTGCCAACCAGGAGCTTGGCACATTTGAATGTACCTGAAATCTCAAACTTGCAACATGCAGTTGGGAATGGGTGGGATGCATCCAGGCTGCAATTTGCTTCAAGTAAGCTCATTTTAATAGGCTCTCCAATTGTGTTAGGAGGTCTCTTTTTAATTGGTTGTCTCCTAGTATTTATTTCTAGTTAATAATGGGCCTAAAACAAAATTGACTTCTATTTCATCATCCTTTTTATACTGAAAGAAAAAGTCTGTGACTCACAGTCACAGTCCTACATAAATCAAAATATGTACTTTACTCTCTAATTAAATTGAGCAGATTTGAAATTGTATAAATATGTTTGTTCAAACCATTGTTGAGTAAGATGACTATTATTTCTATAGTTTACAGGAAATAATATTGGTTAAAATTAAAATAAATATCTGGGACAAAAGCACATAGTTGTACTATATAGATGTAAAGCTTAGTCATGAAAGAGCAAATTCCATAGTTTTCATGTCTGATCTCAAATTAAAAGACAAAATTCCAGTAACTGTCTTTCGCTAAAAACATTGAAATGTCAATATTAGCATCTCATAGAAGGCACACATTCATGATTTGCTTTTATTTATTAACATCTCATTTATACTTGCTGGTAATTGTCATTCCCACTACTCATCACAGATACTCCTTTGAAGCAGACAGATACCATCACAGAAAATGACAAGTATTTGAAATATAGAGATATAACTAACCATGAGGTGCTCAGTCTCAGTTGATGCATCTACAATACTAATGCTTAGGGAAAACAGCAGAAGAGAGAGAATAAAAATTTATAAGAGCCAGAGGACAAAAACATCTACTGTAATGTTGTGAATTCTATATATGATGGAGAACTCCACCCCCAAAAAAAATCTCAACAGTATCATTGATTAAACAAGATTTTAGGAATACCAGCTGACATGCCAACATGGGTGTGAGATATCTCACAAAATGCCAACACTAGATGAAGAGTTGCAGTCAATTAATAGCAGCTAATAGAACCAGCATTGCCCAGCAAGGAACCCCCTGATGGGTTATCCAATCTCAAGTGGTCAGTCCTAAACAAATATACAATCACACAACACTAAGTGAAGTCAAGAGACTGTATTTATATATAAACATGTGTGTATGTGCGTGAGAGGAACA
Organism: Microtus ochrogaster; assembly: GCF_000317375.1. NCBI lineage: Eukaryota > Metazoa > Chordata > Mammalia > Rodentia > Cricetidae > Microtus > Microtus ochrogaster. The sequence continues at coordinate 96,842,151 of NC_022010.1, forward strand.
ATAATTAATGGAAAGGAAGGCATGACATTGGAACGCAGTTGGTGTGAGACACAGAATGAGTCACAGGAGTTGAAGAATGGGCAGAAATAATGCAAATATAGTATTCATAAATGAAATTCTCAAAAATTTTTAAAAATTAAATTAAAACACATAATTTCTTAAATTTGTTTTGACATTCCTGCATTTATAGATGCCAAATGTAACTGGCAGTTTTTAACTTACCCACTCCCTCATTCAGAGCACTCTAGATTTGGTCACTTGAAGTCAGAGTAACCTATATTCTGCCAGAAAGAACTAAGTAAAACAAGAGAAAGAGAAAGTGACGATGGTTTTTACAATCTTATATGTCTATAAGGAAATAATTCACTACTTTTCTGTGTTTCATTTCCTTCATCCTAAAATAATATAACCCTGTGTGAAATCTCATTGGAGTATGAGGAGGATTTGAACTAATATGAATCAGTGGCGAACAGTAAGCACAGTTTCAGAGCTTTGTTTCTAATATAAAGTCGAGTGTCTGTTCTTACTGCCCCTCAGACTTACAAGAGTGTGAATTCCTTAGACTCTAAAACTTTACCATAGATCATTAAATTTACAGGACTGAGTAAATTTATATAGTCTATAAATGTTTGATGCATGACTGTTAATACATCAGAATCCAAAGAGTTAGAGAGGTGGATTTTTGTCTATCTGCAAAGTATACACACACTGGTGCAGGAGAATTGACTGTATTCTGTCAATCCTGTTTTAAATAAATGCGGATTGGCCAGGCAGAAAGTATAGGTGGGACAACCAGACAGGAAATAAAGGTGGGGTAACGAGAACAGGAGAATGCTGGGAAGGAGGAAGCCCATTTCTCCCAGTCTTGCCGAGATCACGGAAGAAGCAAGATGTGACTTACCCCACTGAAAAAGGTACCAAGCCATGTGGATAACATAGATAAGAATAATGAGTTAATATAAGCTACAAGAACTAATAAAAAGTCTGAGCTAGTGGGCCAATAAGTTTATAATCTTACTGAGACCTCTGTGTGATTTTCTTTGGGAATTGCCAGCTGTAGGAACTGGGCAGAACAGAAACCCCAACAAGCCTGGCCCTCAAGTTACAGCATAACACACACACACACACACACACACACACACCACTTTACATAACTCCTGCTTTAGATTGCTAACTTCCTCAGTACTAGATAGATAATGTCCTCTTCATTGTGACCAGGTTTCTAAAATCCTACTAATACTATTTGATCTCTTTCTCTATCCTATGTTATCCTATAACCTGATCTTCTGTCTTTTGATTCTGTATCCAGCATTGTCATTCTTCTGAAGCTTCCATATTCCAGAGTTACTCTTTGTTCATATAGACCCAGCAACTACACAAAATTTGAAGAGGCAGTCAGAGATGTTTACCTCCTGGAAGCTAGAATTGAAAGGGCAGTGTGTGCATCTGTTGATGACTCCTCGGTGCTCTAATTCCTTCAGAGACAGGGCAGCTGTGATTGTCTATGTTTTCCCAGACAGAACTAATTACTATAGGAACCTCTTAAGCTGCTAGTCTGACCCACTAAGCCTTACATCTATTTATTTTATCTATAGTCTCTTGAATGAGACAGAGAAAATAAAATAGAGATCTCTAATAGTATTCAAATGCACAGCACAGAGACAACATCCCCAGAGCCAATTTCTATACTTTTAAACTATGAAGAAGCATTTTCATTGTGTTTCTAGTAAAAGCAACCAATTATCTTCCCTTTCCTACTACTACTTTTCTGATCATTTAAAACTCATTTACATCCCCCACATTCCTAATCTTTGTATTTTCATTTTCATTGTCTTTATCTTTATGAACCTAATTGTTGCTTTTTTTCCAAGGTCAGCTGGAAGAATTCACAAATCCTGTATGTCATCTCTAAACTAAGCATCATTATTATTTCTATTCTCTTACAGATGTCAAATCATAGAAGAAACAGAAGGGGGATTCCTTCAAAAATGTCATTTTCTTTATAAAAATTATCAACATGAGCAGTAACCATGTTTAGTGAATGGTGAATTTCAGATATCTAGAAAGAGAGTTTTTACAAGTTTTGTCATAAATAAATTGTCTTTGAGATGATAGACACATCTAACCTGATCTAAACAGAGCATAATACTTATGTGTGTAAAACCTCACAATACCCACTAAGACATATTTTTGTATTTTTGTATCAGGTAAAAGTATATGTTATGACTGATTGGTATCCACTTGAGGCCTTCCTTTTTCTAAGAAGAAACAGAGGAGGAGTGGATGGAGAGGAACAGGAAAAGAGGTGGGGGTGGGGGAAGATACTGGAAGGAGAGGAGGGAGAGAAAACTGTGGTAAACAAACAAATAAATAAACAAACAAACAAACTCAACTTTATACATCAGTATTTGTGCTAAGGACAAAGGCTTATATTCTCAACCCTTTGGGCAAATTTTTCATTATACAATCATAATTGATAAGCTGGCAGTTTTTATCCATTGGAGTTCTCAACCACAAATGAGACCCTTCCCACAAGGTTCAGAGAACATTTTGGAAGAAAAGCAGAAATACTGTAACAGTCAGAGGCCAGTGAGAAATAGAGCTAAACAGTGTCTTCTGGATATGATGGGGCCTTTGCTCTCATGAGCTCACAGCAGCTATGGTGGCCTGCATAAGACCAAGACAGCTGACATTCACATCAGCATGAACTGGAGAGGGTCAAAAGAGCTCCCAATCCTAGAAGAGGAGGTATCAACACTTAATGGTTGCTGGAAAAGGGTAAGTCAGTTTTCTTTAGGGTGTGGCTCTTGGTAGGTTGATCATGTTCAAGTGAATAGCACATACCATGTGCATATGGATAGCAATAACTAGATTTGGTGGGTTTTTTTAAAGGGTATGAAGTTGCAAATGAGCACAAAGAGGATCTAGGTGGAAATGAATGGGGAAGAAGAGTGTGGATATCATCAAAATACATTGTATACACACACACACACATATATATATATACATACATATATAATTCACTAAAAAGCAAACAAAAATATAATTTTTCAAATAGCCATCCTGCCAGGTGGTGATAGCACACACCTTTAATCCCAGTACTCAGGTGGCAGAGGCAGGTAGACCTCTGTGAGTTCAAGGCCAGCCTGATCTACAGAGCAAGTTCCGGGACAGTCAAGGATATTATGCAAAGAAACCCTGTTTCAAAAAAAACCCAGAAAAACAATAAAATAGCATTTTTCTACATTTTTCAAATCGTTTCTCTCTCAATTAATTCTATTACATTAGTTGCCTTCATTATTTTGTTGATAGTGGCAATAAGCATTGGGTCTTCATTATGCACAGTCGATATACTCTTTCAACAGTTCAAAGAAATTCTAGCCTGAACAACCAATGGGCATTCAGCATAGTTGTTAGAGACTCCTAGACTACACTGAGAAAATAAATGCATACGTGGTTGCTAAGTTTACTTGATACAAACAATAGATGTCATGCATGCAAAGCACATGAGACATGGGAGGGGCAAAGGTAAATAATCCATTTCGCCTTCTTTTTCTCGTGAAGCTTGCTAAAACAACACACTACTCACTGTTTGCACAGTTTTCCTATACATTCATTGCAATCTAAGCAAAGTGCAATCCCTCTTACCTCTCTAAAGTTCACATCATGTTCACAAAGATAACAGCATGTGACCTGACACAGATGAAGTGGCAATTTAAAATTACTAATGTTATTTTACAAAACAGCAGAGAATAAAACCAACCATTCACAAAACAATCTTCTCCTTCCCATTGACATATTACCTGGTATGTGAAGTACTTCACATAATTATTTCCTATTTATAATATAATGAAAATGATCATATTCCCTTGCCTTGCTACTTGTCTGTACAATATGTTCACAAATATTGGAGGTGAAATTCAGCATTTCCTATACATTGTTTTCAATGCCTGGGAAATACCCCTGCCAAAAATCTCCCTTTGGACTTTCAGCAGAAGTGTTATCTCCTCCAGAAAAACATCTTTGGTTCATATAATTTGACATTTCTCCTCTTCTCCGAAGCCATCACCCTTGCTATATTACACTACAATTTTTTCATGACTTCACTACCTTTCTCTCTGAATTCTGTGTGCTTGCCAGCAATGCCTCTATTGCTTATCTATCTCTAAGACAGTCCAATCTCTAACTTAAAAGTGTCAGTTGAGCTGAAGATAGTTAAATAAATAAAATATGACAGGAAAATGAATTATTGGTTAGCTAAAAATAAAGACATTGATCTGATATTTAAGATCTTCTCATTCTAACATTCTATTTTATTATTTTAATATAGAAAAACAATCAAAATAACAGCTTAAATAACTACAAAATTTTTGTATTTGATTATAAAGCATTCTCACATACTGGCCTCATGTTATTAAATGTGTCTTGTGGGGCCTTCGGAGAAGCAGAGCTTAATATTATTTTGCTAAATACGTGTGTCAAATTTCTTTTAAATATTTGTGTATTTCTATTGGCAAGTGTTACTTTCAACCTTGTTCAGAAAAGCATCTTTTGTACTGAATGGAAAAGAATGAAGAGATTCATAGCTACTAAAGGTTCTGAGACATCCCTAAGACATCTATATCACTCCTTCCAAAACTCAGTCATCACTGAAGAGACAGAAAGAATAATGGAGAAGAAGGATGTGGAACAATATCTTCTTGGTCTTACATGATTACTTCACTCATGAAATTATTGCAGCTGTGGTTCCTTGCACAAGATTGGGCCTGTTAATCTTTACTCATGGATGGTGTTTGGGGCTCATGCCTGGGGATCTATTGATTACTGACAGATGGATGTTGAGGGAGGAGGAGTCATTTGGTTCAGTGGTATAGACAATGGTTGAGTCTCCTATGTTTCAATGGCTAGTTACAAACCCCCAGGCATGTATATATTATGTGTATCAGTAGGCTACAAAACAAAATGACATGAAATCAGGAGAAGGACTTTTAATGAGAACGGGAAGGATTAGAACAGATGGGAAGCGAATCAGACAGGGTAAGGGTAGATGTAATCAGAATATATTTTATATATATGAGAAATTGTCAAGGAATAAATTTAGGTTTCTTTTAAGTATCCTATGACAACCACAAACCAGTTAATATATAACTAAAGTTAAGGGATGTACCAAGGAGGTCCCACTACTCCATGAGGAACTATTGGGCAGTTAATGATAGCTGGGGCAGAAAGTATCATTTTTTTCAGTGGAATAGTAACTGCTAAGTTGCCTGAACTACCCACCACTGATATGAACTGTAGGTTCTAATGAGTATCTTCTACACTTAGTTGACAAGACAACACCCAGGTCTTTCTTACACCCTGGCTTTTCTCATGGAACTCTTTCCTGTGTACACAACCTCCACCACACAGACATCAGGCAAGACCAGCCTAAGCTTCTTTTATTGAGTCTTTAGCAGATCCTTTTATCCTAAACAGCGTGAATGTCTCTGCAGATAGGTAAATTAAACACATTAAGAAAAATATTGTATATTTTTCTGTCTAGGAATGTTCATTTTAATATTATATACAAAGTAAAGATTCATAGATGTTAATTAAAAACAAGAAAAGAATGCTAGGTATAGCATTGTTACATTCTTTATCTTGTTGCCTTTGTTTTTTTCTCATAAGTTTATTAATATCATAAGTGGGGTGATTTATTTTGGTTTATCTTGGATGCCCATTCCCTGTGCCTATGCTGCACAATTGCTTTATTTAAACAAATCAAATCTGGTTGGACACAAGACATTAATTCTTTCAGTAATACTCTGAAAAAATATATCAAAGAAAAACTGAATCTTCATGAGACGATTGCTTGCACCAAGTAAAAAACATGGAATTTCTAGCCTAGACCATTCGAAATGGCATTCTGTAGAAGAGTAAGTTTTAGGAAATAAACAGAACTCAATGAGAGAGGACCTGAGGTAGAGAAGTAATGGATAATGTTATTTAATGTCCAAATTTTCATCACTTTGCAATTTTTAACAATTAAGATGACTTCTACTATCTTCATTGGATGATGGAAAGGTTCCCACAAAGCTCAGTGAGAAATGACCCAGTTTCCAGTACTTGGGAATAACAGTGATTAAAATGTGTAATGAGAGCTCTGATATTCCTCTCCGCTGGGTATACCACACCCAAAAGATGCTCATAAAAGCAATGATCTAGTTATTAAGTCTATACACTGACTAATGTTACAACCACCACAATGTTTTATTATAAACACTGTCTGCCGTTGCTACAAAATTTACTCTGTAGTTCTAATATAACAGCAAACAAGTTAACTATAACAGTGTGTGAGTATGGGCCTGCCAGCAGCACACAACTTATGGAATGGCCCTTCCAACTATAGCTAAAGTGAGCTCTTTCTCTGAAGCTTTATATCACCAACAAAATGTAATTTGTTAAAAGTTAGGAAGACCAAAAATAAGAACGGTAACTGGTTATTTAGATGAAACTAGTAGTCTGTGTACCTAATTTATGTAAGCAAAAGCTCTAAGAAGGCATGCTGGCATGTTTAGGATCAGTTAATTCGATGCTGATGCTGGTAACCTAGACAACACTTCTTTCATAATAACAAAGCCTATGTTTGCAACCAGTAACTTCCCAGTTTTAAGGTGCAATAACAAAACGTGAGTTGTGTTAGTTAATTAGTATATGTTAATTACTTATTTTTTTCTGGCCCTTTCAAGACAAGAGAAGTACAGTAAATTGTTTTAAAATAAACTCAAATCATGTCAAGTCACATCCAGACAAAGTTCTACACATCCTCCCAGAAGGCATGCACACCCAAGCAATAAAAACACTAGCAAGAACTCATTTTCCAAACAGGCAGTGGGAGGGTGAGTGATAGTCCTTTGAAACTACTCATGGCAAGTGGTGCTGTAACCTGATTTTTCGTTTAACACAAGGTTTCTATAAATTAACAGTTACTTTAGTCATTCCGTCTCAGGAGCAGCATTGAATTCATGAGAGCATCAGTGCTTGTCCAGATAAACCTCAACGTTCCCGGTTCTCGGAACAAATAGAAAATGATCCAATGACTGGAATAGTGCAAAATAATACACATTATCACTTTTAATGTTGTATAGGGGTTAAATAATTCACTCAAAAGCAGTGACTCAGGATGGAGAGATGGATCAGTGAGTGAAGGAAGTGCCTGCTACATGAGTATGGGGACCTAAACTAAGATCCCTAGAATGCACACGCAAGAATGGCGTGTGTCCGAAAGCTCCGTGGTGGGGAGGCAGAGGTAACTTGGAACCTTGGAGATCACCGACCAGTCAGACTAGACAGCTTCAAAAACTCAGGTGGAGATTGATTGAGGAAGACATTCAACATCACCCTTGGGCCTGCCTACTTTACACACACACACACACACACACACACACCACAACAACAAGTTTTCTTTCTGCATGCAGCTTAGAAAGTACACAATACAGTTTGTAGCACATAGTTGGTTTTTATCTAAAATTTCAAACCTCAAAGACAATCAAAGGATCTCGCTGTAAAGAACCCTTGAGTCAACAGTTAAACCACATGCTCTTCAGTTCTCCGATCATTCTATCTTCTCCACCCCTGGATGAAACAATGCAATCTTTCCTTAAAAGTAGAAGACATGAAATTTTCTGCTTTCAGATTGCATCCTCAGCATTAAGCCCAAGTTCCCAAATTGCCAATAAAACCAGGGAGTGTTTAACCAGATCTGTGGTCTGTTGCTCCATTGATTGCATTAATCAATGGCCTTAGGGATTCAACAGACAAAGATGTGGTCCTGCTACTCCATCGCATTACAGTGTCTCACCGATAAGATTTGTATCCTAACAAATACTTGAATATTGGAAGTTTTCATAAATCAAGAACTTGTATATAAAACTTAAACATTGAAATACTTGAAATACTTTACTTTAAACTTCAGATAAGAACTATTATCATGAAAAGACAAAGTATTGGTTGTTTCTTTAACTCAATTGAAAACCTCAATCTTTTCATAAATTTGATTACATAAGGTGCCACAGATAAATACAGTTTTGTATTTACTCCATGTTGTGCTTATAAGAAACTTGGCTGTGATATTTGTAGCCTGAAGTAATAATACAAAGCTTTCTAAAGCAATTCAAAGAGACCAAAGTTTTGCTAGTGTCAAGGGAGTAAGTAAAAAACTTACTCCTTTTAAAAAGAACTCATGATGTGTGTCTCTGTTTGGTTTGTTTTTTTTTTATTTTTTTTTCTGTTTGGTTTGTAAGCAATTTATTGAGACTCTTTAAACCTATGTTCATCAGGGATATTAGCCTATAGTTTCTTTGTTGTTGTTATTGTTGTGTTTTTATCTTGTTTGGTGATTATAATAATAATGTTATTGGGAAAAATATGGAATGCTTCATAAACTTCTATATCATCCTTGCTCTAGGCCCTGTGATCTACTGTGTAGTTGCAATTTTAGTATACATGCTGCTTAAGCAAGCACGTAATTGAATTATTTCATCCGAAGAGATGACAAGAGGAGGTAAGCAATCTAGCAAATTGTTATCTGCTTTGTTTCTCATTGGGCAAGAGTATAAAAACAACACAAAAGACAAAGGATAAACTGTTAGAGTCCAGTGTAGTTCACTGTGCTTTCTATAGCATGGAAAGTAATTTAATTTCTTATCTATACATTTTTCTAATGGCTGCGCCTGCTTTTTCATTTCTTTCATTATCCAATGTTATAGAGATCAAATAATTTAAAAACAATTTTGTTCCCCCTTTAACAATATTTATTTGGTTATTGCTCCAAATAAAACCTTAAAAACTAAACATCAAACTCAACATGTTAGCACCTCCTCTTATTTTTGTTCTACTCACACAACTTGATTTTTTTTTTCATTCTTTCTAAAACTCTCTCTGGCACTAGATATTTGTTGGAAAGTAATAAGGGGAACATATTATACATGAATTTGCCTTATTTGTGAATATAAAACTTCTAAATGAGAAGAAATCAACTTTGTTGTCTTTTAGACAAAAATTAAAAATAATCAAATCAGATCCTTTAAAGGGAGACTGCTCATTCGTTCCCAACAGCTCAGACCCTAAATATTCACACAGAAACTATATTAAGTACAACACTTCTTGGCCTATTAGCTTAGGCTTCTTGTTAATTAACTCTTACATCTTAAATTAACCCATTTCTATTCATCAAAGTATCACCACAAGGTAATGGTACCAGCAAGAGTCCAGTCTCTGTCTTCTTCAGCACTTACATAGCATCTACTAACTCTGCTTTCTTTCTCCCTGCATTCAGTTTAGTTTTTTTCCTCCCAACTTCATTCTGCCCTTCCATAGGTCAAAGCAGCTTTTTTATTAATCAATGGTAATAAAATATATTCACAGTATACAGAGGGGAATCCCACATCAAGATCCCATTAAATTTACCAAGTTAAAGTAATTTACCAAAGTTAATTTACCAAGTTAATTTACCAAAGTTACCTTTGGGTGTTTTCTGGATTCTGGGTCTTAAAAAGTCAATCATAGCTAATATAAAGAGTTTTTTATTCCTTGCTATCCTTGAAAAGTCATATTATTTCTCTGGTAGTGTTTCCTTGTTTCTTCTCTATCTCAGGAGGATATACTCCATAAACTGTACAAGAGACATGAGCTTCTGTGGAAAACTTCCAGAGACGCAAGAAACACCCAAATTTAGACAGAAGAAACACACATGCCAAGTAACTATGCCTCAGCATTGAACCAAGAAAAAATTAACTACTGCAAAATGGAGACACACATGCCTAGAAATACTTACAAAAAACCTCATAGTAAGGGGAAAATAAACAGGCAAGTTCAGTAAGTAATATAAATAGGATAGAGAGGATCATCATGAATCCTCTTGTTTCCTTTTGTAACGTCTACTTTGTCATGATTCTTTTTCATGGCTTCCAACATGCAGGACCTATTTGGGATCACTTACAGTTTCTTATGACCTATAGGGGATTGGTTATGTATATTTTTTTTGTATCTGAACCTCAACCCTTTTCATTGTTAGGCAATGTTCCTTTGTACACAAAAGTATTTACCCACGTATCAACTTCCAGAAACTAGCTTTTTCCATATGTTGCCTATTACAAACAATAATTCTATGCTCATGTACAAGTTTTTAGGTAGACATGTGTTTTGTTTTGTTTTTTTTTACTCAAACATATCAAAGAACTCTATTGTTGGGTTATGTGATCCACTTTTGTGTTTTGCCTTTTAAGAAATTGCCAGGTTATTTTCCAAATATCTGTACCAGTTTAATCTCCCTCACATTGTGTGAGCATCCTAATATCCCCATATCATCAGCAACCCTGTCACCTGAATGTTCACCCTGAATGATGTACAAGGTGACATCATATGGAAATGATGTAGTTTACATTTGTATGATGGCTAATGTCATCACACATCTTTCCTGTGTTTTGTAGCCACTTGCACATCTTCTCTGGGGAAGTAATTATTCAATCCTGAGGTCCATGTTGAAGTCACATTGTTTTTCAATGTGGAAGTGAAAGATTTCCTCATCCATTCTGTACTCAGTCATGAGCTATATGGTTGGCATTTTCTTCCATCTTATGGTTTGTTCTGACCATGTCATTGAAAACCAATGTCTTTAATTTTGACAATGTTCAATGTATAAATATTTTTCTTTTGTTATGTCTACTTTTTAACTATAATAAAGTTTTTACCTAAAAGTCATAAAGATTTATTGATATATTTTTACAAGAGATGCATTATTTTAGATCTTATATTTAGGTTTAAGTTAGTGTTTCTACATAGTTAAAACGAAGAATCAGACTTTATTCTTTTCATAGGATATTGAATTGTACAGACACCACTTCTTGGATTGAATATTTTTATATCTATAAAAAGAGCATACTGGTATTCACAAATTATTCACTGTGTGTGCATTATGGAGGATTCATTAATGTCTTCTTATACTTTATGCTTTTTAATCATTCAATTTTTCTTTAATATTTCTTAATGAATATTTTATTTGTGAAAAGAACTAAAGATAAAATTCATAATTCTTTGAAATTAACTTGTGGTATGAAAGTAAAAAATATAATTTTCTTACCCTTAAATGCATAAAACAATGTCTTAAATAATTAATTCTGCAATAATTAATATACTGAAATAAGAAAAGATTAGAAATGACGAAGTCATGTTGAAACAGTAGTCATCCACACAAGAGATGAAATTTGAGTTAATGTAAAGATAAAACAAATATTTTTGTAAAAGTTTTTGTATAAAAAATCCACAAAATCAAAATTCATATAACAAAAATATTGCCATAAACTTAGTTTATAAAAAAAATGGAGCTATCATATGTTGGCGCATGTGGTATGGCTAAGGCCAGAGCTTACATCTTGTTCACCTCTGGTGAACAAAAAAAAGATGTAAGCTCTGGCCTTAAACAGGTTCCTGTTAGAAAGGACTCCAGGTTCATGCTCAGTACAAATTTAGAGTTTGTGCCCATTCAACTTCACCTGTATAATAATTACTCCTTAAGCTGTGGCAAAAGCAGCTTGTAAAGAGATTATAGGAAAATGAACCAACTGGTGAAAATATAAAGAAAAAGAAAAAAGCAGCTCTCATGTTTGACATCATATGCACAAGCATTCGTTGTTGAAATAACATATGCAGTAAAATTCATTGCATATTGGATATTTTCCAAAGTTTAAGAAAATGTCTTCCATTTTCCTACTAATAATTTCTCTTTCATATGCAAACTCTCATTTCATTTTTACTTCTGTACGGTTTACTTTGCTAAAGAGTTTTCTATCCTGACTTATAATGTATGAACTGTATTTTAAAGGTGAACATTGTACACGGCTTAGAAAAAGAATTAAAAATATACTATTCAGAAACTGCGACAACTGAAGTCATAATGGACTCGCTGAATGCATACCCATAACTTAATAGATTGGTCAGTGGACAGTGATGTGTCTGGAAGGAGACATTGGTTAAAAACAGGGAAGAAGACTGCCCAGTTCTTAGATTCACCTCTCAAAGTAGACCATTGCTTCTGGACATTCATGGTTTTTAAATATGACCTAGTGATAAATGGTTTAATGCTATCATAAAGACTTTTGTAAACACAAATAGAAAATAACATCCTTTGGGATGAATTTAATTACACATATCTAAAAATTTCAACATAAACAACAGTGAACTGGTATAGGAGGTCCTTCTGCATATGTGTTGTTTTCCTTGATTAATAAAGAACTGCTTTGAGCCTGTGGCAGGAAAGAACAGAACTAAGAGGGGGAAAAGCGAGGCTGTATTCTGGGAGGAAGAAGCAGAGTGAGGAGAGACACCATGGATCCGCGGGAGACAGATGCTGGGAATTTTACCCGGTAAGCCACTGCCACATGATGATACACAGATTAGTAGAAATGGGTTAAATTAATATAAGAGCCGATAAGAAGCTAGAGCTAAGGGCCAATCAGTGATTTAATTAATACAGTTTCTGTGTGGTTATTTTGGGAGTAAGCTAGCAGGGCAGCCAGGATGAACAAGCGGTCCCCTTCCTGTAACAGTATACGGAGAGTGAGGTCAGAACTGTTGGTGGCACAAGATATGGTAAGTTTCTCCATAGGCTAAACCACTCAACTGGAACAGCACGTTGCCTGCCTCTGTCCACAAACAATAAGGAGAAATGTAATAAAGTCAACACAGCCATCCTAAAATTCATCACAGAGAAGAATTTAAAGCAAAAAAAAAAAACAGAAAGTCAATCATCTATAAAAATGTGTGAAATATTTAAGGACATTGTGGTCAGTGGAGTCACCATAGCCAGAGGTCTAGAGACATAGCATGGCTCTGTCTAGTCACCACCACATCCAGAGCCCCATTCCTGGATCCTGTGTCAATCACAGGCCTGGGCAAGGTCATGTCCACAGGCCACATAGAACTCTACAGAACTGAATAGCATGAGGTGAGCAGGTGGGTTCCCACCCCACTGTAAGGGAATGTTGAGTGACATGCCAAGGTCAAGGGTCTCTTCTTCAGTGAGTGACACACGTGCTCTTCCGACACTGTCTTCTCCCCACCCCTCAGCTTGTGTAGCAGGTTCTCATTAGATCATGGGTCCTTAAATTTTACTTTGTCACAGCAATGAAGGAATTTTTTACAAACTTGTTTCTCCCAAAATACATCTTCAGTTAAAATATGAAGTTATGTTTATAAACACAATCCACAATTTCTACCACAAATAACAAGCAAAGCAGGACCTACCTTAAAGGAGAGGGTGCCAGGTGAGTAATCAGCCCTATGAATGTGCTTACAACAATCCTTTTGCCTCTTTGGTCTTTCTGTTATTTTTCCTGAAACCAAAAACTCATCTTTCTTGAACACTGACGTGGAAGTTATGTCATGGTTTATGCATAAAGCCACAGAAGCACAACTATGCCTGTGTCTCCCTGCTTTCAAAATAACTTACAATTGGGGCTTAGGTCACAACTACCATTAATATAGAGTTAAACTGCTGAAAAAGATTATCAGCATGTGTATCAAAAGTTATTCTTTATTAACAAATTATTCTTTGTTTTGTAGTATGTACCCATGTCCTTAAATATTTCACTCACTGAAGAATGATTTTTGTTGTTCTTTAGACAGGATCCTGCTGTCTAGCCTAGGCTAGTCTTGAACTGCATGTCTCAACCTCCCAGATTCTGGGACTGTGAGTGTGTGCCACCATGATCAGCCACCTTGCGTATATTCTTATTAGTCAAAATTCATTCAAAAATCTACTAAACCATGTTTCATGCTTTTCAACATGTCTGTCACTAGACAACACCTGCCTCTTGGTGATTGACCTAAATACACCTGCACCCAAGTAAAGAAATAGCATAGAACCTAAGCTGGTTTTGTTGAAAATAAATTTTATTTTACACATTTAAGGAACACAACATGCTGCTGTAGTGCACAGTATAGAAGTCATTACGGTGAAACAAATCAACCACCATCTCAGATAGCTAACCCTATATTTTAATTTTTTTTAACCAGAACAGACTGTGGTCAGTTGACATGAATCTTCATTGTGGTACCCTTGGATCTCTTGCAGCCTCCAGTAGCTCAGCATGCCTCTAAACTGGTTTGTTCTCTGCATCTTTCTCCCGTCACCCCAGGCCTGGTACCACTCTCGTTTTGTCTTGATCTTTTTCTGTCTCTGTAGTTTGATACTTTTTCTTTAAGATTCCACATAGAAGTGATATTTTTCTTCCCATGTCTGTATTTTTTTTCAGTTAGCATAATGTTGTCAGGCTTATCCTTGCTGTGGCAAATGGCACTGGCTCATTACTCAGAGACAGTATAATCACAGTGTGGTCACAAGTGAAAACAGATTGCTACGCTGACTCCTAGGGCATCAGCGTGGATAACAAATTACTTCAGCATCCTGGGAGTGCAGACTGGAGGGATGACTCGTCTACATTTAAATCTCGACCTTGTCATTTGCCATATGTGGACATCAGACAAATCTAACCTCTCTGTCCCTCTCTCAATATTAAAAATACTAATAGCAAATAAACATTAAGGATTAAGTAAGCTAAGCTATAAGAATAATATCTTGAAAGGAAAATTATTGGTACATTCTTAGATGTAAACCATAGTTAGTGCTGGATACATTAAGTCCAATTACACATTCAGAAAGAGAAAATGTCCTTGTGACCTCTGGCACTTTAGAAGTGAAATAAATGTGAGCTAAAAAACCAATTAAAATAATATTATTTGGTTATACATAGCATTGACAGAGAAATGTTAATGGGGACCTTTGGGACTATGAAAGTTTTAGAAGGAAATAGTTATTAGCCTTTCTACATATTACCTGAGGCAAAATGAATGCTAATATTCCATTGAAATATTAAATGTTAAATTTGAATAATAGTTCTAATTTAACAATCATAGAATATGAAAAAAATACACTGAGAAAATTCTGGAGATAAAAAACATAAATAACTTACTAGCTATATGAATAAAGTAACTTTTAAGTAATAGCCTTACATATTATTTTCATTTTGAAAGAAAAATGAAGAGCACTGAAAGAAATTTGTCCCCAGGATTGTGAAAGCATTATTTAAAAAACGAGAAAAAATAAAACACAGGAAATACAGAATCTATAGCCATTGGAATAAAAAGAATTCACCTTTCAGAACTTACCAGTTATGGAAAAGGTTTATGAGGTGGTCAGTAATGTTCCTAGAGTTTGAAATATGGGAATTAAAAAGAAGTGATTAAGGAAGCCATTTTAGCATTTTTCCAAAGGTAGAATTATTTAATTCTACTAGTATTTACATAATTTCCCTCTCTATACATAACATACTTTTAAAAAGCCATCAGGAAAACATATATTTGAGCAATTATTACTAAAAGCCATGGTAGATTTGAAATGACCCTGACAAATGCCAGCCTGCAGATTAGAGGTTGTCAACCTGGACCGGAAACCAAGCCACATTGATGAACGAGATTGTAGTCAAGTCCCCACATAGACTCACACTGATGGCCTCCACCGAGAGCCCTGCACAAGAGTTGCTGATTGTGTAGATGCTTTTTATATTCCATACTGCTTGGAAATTCAGAGCTCTTTCCAGCAAAAATTCAGCTACCTGAAACTATAGCAAAGTTAAAAAAAAAAAAGAAAAGAAAAGAAAAAAGGCCACAATCATTACATCAGAAAATCTCCAAAACTCTTAAATTGATCCAACTAGTACAAGAGATTTTTTGCCTCCAATTAGCATTTAGATGAATAAAGATAGAGAATCCTAAATGTATGATTGACAAGAAAGCATACTTCTCCATGCCAAGAACTCTGGTTGGACTGATTTGAGAAACACAATGAACCTTAAAAGAAGCCAGTTGGACATGGCAGTGCACCCCTATAATCTCAATCCTGGGAGGATCAGGCAGGAAGATAGCTCATTTGAAGCCAGCCTAAGCTGTAGCAGAAGAATGATTCTCAAAACAACAGCGAGATAAGAGGAAGAAGCCATAGCTTCATTGTTGCTGGAGGCAGATGTCCACTCCGGGTATGGGCAGACCAGACGTAAGCACAACGGATTTCAAATAGGAAGGATAAGCCGGCCTCTTGATTCCACTCCAACTCCACAAGTGCTGCTTGGATTGTAATTTCCAGCCACGGTTCCAAAGCCAAAACCTTGGAATGGCTCGGAATGTGTTCTGGTAAGCCAGCAGAGAGGAAAGCAAGCGTGTTCCAACTCAAGAATCCAGCTCCCAGGAACAGCGCAACCTCTTTCATTCGGGGCCAGTACTGCTTCCTTTTAATGTACGTCTGACATCACCACGATACTTCTCTCTAAAGGCTGTAACTGACAACATATAAAATGTAATAGCAGGCAGTCTTATAGTTCCCAAAATGAAAGGAGATTTGCCTCAACAGCAAGCAGCTCAACTGTTGTACGCTGCACGGACTCTAAGTGCATGTTGAAACACGGCACGCTCTGATCGTAAACACACCTTATCTTCACGCTCAGCACCTGGGGCAAAGGCAAGTTCATGATGTATGTCTTTCCGGAGAGACAAATAATAACAGTATTTCAGACTTTACAATGTTTTAAAGCTTATGAACTGTTTTCATGTGCATAATCTAGGGTGGTAATAAAAAAAAATTATGAACTCTATTTCACAGGAAAGCAAACCAAGGCTTGAAGACATTAGACAACTTCCAAGTGGTTAATCAAACGATAAATACAAGGCAAACTGACAAGGAAAGCTTCCTTGTTCCATGAGGCTCCGCTCTACAGAATGGACCGCACTGTTGGAATAAGTATCATAAGAACAAGTTAGACAATCAAAATCTGCATTCCAGCTTTTAATTATGACATGATAGGTAAGTGGATTCATTTTATAATCTAATCTATATTCCCACTCATGTAGCGAATATTTATTGCGGTGGAAAATAGCGTCTACCCTCAAGAATCATACTTGCAACAAATAATAAGCAACCAAATCTAGGTTAGCCAGTTCACTGCTGCTGTGACAAAATACTTCGGGGTCCCAGATCCCCAAGTCCCCACTGTCTACCTACAGTGCCAAGACCTTGGAAATAAAGCGCCCAACCCATGAGCCTATGGGCGGCTTTTAGGACACAAACGGTAACTTCCAAGGTAGTAAAAAAGTGATTACAAAAACATGGAGATGGGACAGATCTGGGAAAGCTCCGAAAGGATGAAAGACTCTGTGTGCAAAGTAAGCGAGAAAGAAAATGCATAAAAACATAAAAACACTCAGGATGCCACAGATGTTTTGATATAGAAAACCTGGGCTCTGTCATTGGATCTTCTCCTGTCCCTCCTCCCTCCGTGACCTCATCTAGTCTTGTGGCTTTAAATATTCCATACAGCCAACAACTACCAGTTGTTTAACTCTATCTGCATCACTTCCTGAGCTCATGTCCCAATCACTGCCCAAGCCACATTTCCACTTGAATATTTTATATGTGTCCTGACCAGGAAAAGCCCAAAATTTACCTCCTTATTTTGCATGACAGATCCAAGTCTCTTGAGGTCTAGTTACCTCGGTTTAATACCAGTTTGCCTTTCTTGTTCTTCCGCCTAAATCTTAGAATATTCTTCAGCACTTCTCCTACATTTCTACTTCAGATTTGGGTTTTCAATAAAAATTATAAATTCTGTTTTTTAAGTATGTCATCATTTCCACTGTGGCCAAAAATAAATAATTAATTGCAAGTCGCCTTCTACCTGTTCTTCCTGGTTCTATAGCTGCCTGCCTTTGCCACTTAGAATGGTGATTCTCAACCTGTGGGTCAGTACCCTTTAGGAGATGAATGACCCTTTCACGGGGGTCTCCTAAGACCATTGAAAAACAGATATTTACGTTAGGATTCATAGTAGTTCCAAAATTAAAGTGATGAAGTAACAACACAAATAATTTTATGGGTGGGATTCACCACAACATAAGAACTATATTAAAGGGTCACAGCATTAGGAAGGTTGAGAATTGCTGACCTAGAAGGATCTTGTCAACATAGAAGCCAGAGAGACTCTGCTACACTGTGTCAGGTTATACAGAACATGGGGTACACACCTGTAATCTCAGCACTCAGGAGAGAAAGTAAATGCATGTCTGCCTGGGATGTAAATGGAGAGTTGTCTCACAAACAAGCAAAGTACTTTAAGTCATGCCACTCCTCCAGTCTAAACCCTAGAATAGATCCCACTATAGAAAGAGAACAAAGCCTGTGATAGCTATTCTTGATCATCAACCAGACAAGCTTTACAATTACCTAGAGGAGACACCTCTAGACAGGTCCTTGCGGGTACTTCCAGAAAGGTCCAACAGATATGGGAAGATGTACTTTGAATGTGGACAGCACCATGCTAAGGACTGGGGTCTTGGACCAGATAAAAAGAATAAATCAGGTTAAGCATCAGAATTCATTTTTCTCTGCTTCTCCAATATGGATTCAATCTGTTATTACTTGTTTACACCACTATGTCTTTCCACAATAATGAACTGTGTCTTTTCAAACCAT
Source organism: Microtus ochrogaster (assembly GCF_000317375.1). Taxonomy (NCBI): domain Eukaryota; kingdom Metazoa; phylum Chordata; class Mammalia; order Rodentia; family Cricetidae; genus Microtus; species Microtus ochrogaster. Next base: position 96,860,707 of record NC_022010.1, read on the forward strand.
GGACCAAAGCAAACCCTTCTTTCTTAGATTATTTGGGGTCAGTATTTTGTCAGAGCAATGAGGAAAGCATAACTTATATAACTTACATAAGCCTTTAGCTGTAGCTCTCTGGCCTTGTGTCCCTTTGCTCACTCATCATCCTCACTGCCTGAGAACCACACTGTAGCTCTTTCAACGATGCCCTAAACAGGGACTTCCCACCATACTTCTGTTTACTCCACCTCAAGAGTTTCCCAAAGAAATATGGTTCATATTTTATGGCCTTTCCTGGTTTTCTTGAACATTCTCTTCCGAAAATGATTTTTCTGATCATCTTGCTTGAAATCTCAACTGTTCTTTCTGGTACTCTCTGTATCATTATTTCCCCATCTTTATCTTCAAATATTTTTGTGCTATCTGACATAATATATTTTATCAACTCTTTGCAAATCTCTGTTATGGTTTAAAAGTGATAAGTCTCCCAGAGGCCCCCATGTACAGATGATGACACTATATTTTACTAAGCTGTAGAAATTTCAGGAAATAAGATCTTGCTGGGGAATATAGGTCCCAAGGAGAGAGTTTTTGAAGGTAATAATTATATGCTGGGCACCTCTGTCTCTTTTTGTTTCCTGTCTATCATGAGTTGACAGCCTCCTCTTTACAGTCTATGACTGGCATGGTACTCTGCCTAAGCACATGGAATAAAGTGACCATGAACTGAACCCTCTAAAACTGAAAAGCCAAAATCAACCACCCCCTTCCTTAGCCTGTTCTGCCAGGCACTCTGTCACCACAGCAAGGGAAGGAATTGATGTCAAAGAACCGGGGGTCAGTGTAGTGATAAAAATTGACTATACTGTTACTCTTTGGACCCAGTTTATGGGAGGAATGTGGAAGAATTTGGAGACATGGTTTAGAACAAACCTTGGATACTGCAAGCAGAAGTTGATAAGCCATTATGATGAGAGCACCAAAGTCCAGAACATCATTGAAAATGCAGAATAGAGGCCCAGAGTTTATAAGATCCAGGCAGAAATGGATATCATTTGGAATTGGACTAGAGGGCATTCGTGTTACATTCTGACCAAGTTTTTTAAAATGTCTACATTTTGTTTCTCTGAGGCTGAATTGAAAGGTAATGGATTAATTAATTTAACAGAAGTCCAACAAACTGTATCATCCAAAAATTGGAAGTGCAAACTAGAGCAAAATAATTGAGAAAATTGTAGTTTGTTGATAAGGGGAATGTATGTGAAATTGTGGGTGATCAAAACTAAATAAAACTAAATAAAAGAATAAAACCAAGTGTTTTGCATCAAAAGAAAAGATGCCAGTAAGACATCTCAAGATTGGCTGGACTGCATCCATGGGAAGCTCAAGGGTGTAATGATTTTAAGTCATAGGAAGTACTTTTCCTTGAAAAGACAGATGTGGTAATATTTTGTTTATGTTGTAACAAATATAGCTAGCCTAAAGATCAGAGTGCTAGCCATGCAAAGAGGTCAAGCAGTGGTGTCACACACCTTTAATCCCAGCACTCAGGAGACAAAGGCAGATAGATCTCTGTGAGTTCAGGGTCACCCTGGGCTTCAAGAAATTACTCCAGTCTAAAAGAAAAACATACCCAAGTGGTGGTGGTTTACACCTTTAATACTAGTACTTGGGAGAGAGTTGGAGGACATAGGAAAGAATCATTATGGTGAGTCATGTGGGAAAAGATAGAAAATTCTAGATGAACAGGTGTAGGGTTGGTGTTTTAAAGAGAAAAGCCTAACCTGTGACTCTGGCTAGGCTAGGTTTGGTTTTACCACCCATCTTCATACACCAACTTAAAAATTGTGTAAGAGGAAAAAAAAAACAGAAAAGGGGGACTTAACCAATGCAAGCATCAAGGAGAGTAAATAACCCAAGCTCAGAGACTCTCACATCCACCTTTAGGATATTGGCATGGTCTTTAATACAAATTAGAGGGCGAATTTCAGAAGGGAGGCATAAGGCATGCAAGACGTAGCTGCTTTGATAAAGTTGTGATCCTGTTAGTCACTGTCTCAGAAATGATTGCTATCACTGCCAGAAATTGAGGGCACAAGTTAGTTCTCAAAAGATAACTTATGCTTCAGGACCCAGCCTCATCATAACAGATGATTCCTCCAATTTGGGCTGCCAGTTGTTTGTGATTAGTCTGGGTTCCATATCTCAAAGATGTTTATCCACCAGTTCTGTTGCTCTTGGAATTCAAGGTAACTCCAAAGGAAGGGTTAAGAAGCAGCTATTGAAGAGTTAAGAATGGGAACTTCTAAAAGGAACATAGTTGGGGTTACAGACTCTGGATTAATGACTGACTTTGTTACTGTCTTCTATAGTATATTATACTATTCTATACCATACATATTTACCATATACTATAGAAATCCTTTCTAATTCTGTATCTTAGTTACTGTTCTATTGTTGTGGTGAGACACCACAAACAAAGCAACTTACAGAATAAATTATTTAATTGGAGGCATTCTTACAGTTTCAGAGGATTAGCCCATTATTATCATGGCCCACAGCATAGTGGCAGGCAGGAAGACATGATGCTGGCCAACTAGCTGAGAGCTTTACATTCTAAAACATGGACATCAGGAAGGGGTTGGAGATAGGGAGTGACAAAGGCCTGTCATGGGCTTTTGAAACCTTAAAGCCCATTCTCAGCAACACACCTCTAATAAAGACACACCTACCCCAATAAGCAAGATGTCTCCTAATGCTTTCCAAATAACTCATCAACTAAGGACTACATATGCAAATATATGAGCCTATGGAGACCATTTTTATTCAAACCTCCACACTCTGGGAGTAGAATTCCATCTCAAGGTCAAAAAGAATCTGAATCAAATGGTCATAGTGTAGTAAGTAAAAGACATGCTTGGAGCACTTGTCTATACATGAAGCTTTGTTTTGTCCTTTAGGACCTCTTTTATTTGAATCTTGTATGATAAGAAGAAATCTTACTGGGCTTTCAAGGTGATCTTTGCATAAACTATCCATATCTCAAATTTCCATGCATGCATACCAAACTCAGAATATTCTCTAGAATAGAGAGAGCAATAGAATCAATGGCCTGAATTCATGAGTTTGATTATTTTAGTAGCTGATTCCCATAAGGAGATAAGATACCAGATATCTATTTAATTATTATTATTATCTATCAAGTATGACATCAGTATTTTAAAGCACCATTTAACTGTAACGGATGCTGTTGGCTCCAGTTTGAATCACCAGATACACGCATGACAAAAAAAAATTCCAAAATTCCTTTTGTTCTTAGTTAAGAATATTGACTTAATTAAATTACTTCTTCTCTGATTATAGCAAATGATTCTTTTATTCTCGTATGTACTATAATTATGACCTGAATAAAAATCTAAAGGGTAAGAACAAAAATCACAACGCAAATAATTGCTAAATCACTCAGACGCTCCATCATGTTAGTGACAATGGTGACTGTAATTGTGATCACTTTCCTTTGCTAATCATACTTTCTACAAAGAGATTTTTCTGAACATACTCATAATGATGCTAATTGTAGGGCACCCAGAAGTCTCTCAGATGAAGACAAAAGTAGAATCACACCAATTACATCATTAATTCAACATCATTGTTCCTGCATGTTCAAATAGACAAGCATTCTATAGGAGTAGTGTATTCTGTTTAATCATAAGCTCTTAATCCAAATCTTTTTGTAAGTAGTTAAAATTTAAGTATTATCTAGAAGGAAATCTATACCTTGGGTTATAAGTCAATGGATCAGGGACTATTTAGGATTATACTTTGGAAAAATACTAGAGGACTCTTGAAGGAAATTTCTGCTCACAACCCAGACCTACCACATCTAGTATCCAAAAGAAACCTCTAGGATTTGACTCTAGCTTAAAGTTTCAGAAATATTTGTATAGCACAGTCTCAAAATATTTAAAAGAAACATTGCTGCATTTTAGTCTTTGTTTAAATGTATTGCAATTTTTAATACTTTGGACCCCAAAATCGAGAGTATTCATAATCATAACTACAAGTTATATTATTCTCATGTTTGTAACATATAAACCATAAGCAGTTCAATTTACTACTTATTGCTTGCCCACCAGTGAAAGTTAGTATTCACACAATGATCTTAAATCTTAACAGGTATTTTGCATACAACTGACATTGTCATCCTATAAGAATCACAGATCAGAAATGATGAAAAGCTTAGAGATATGAAGAATTAAGTTAAAGTTGGCAAAATTTAGAATTATTTTCTGTGTAACTAACCAATACTTTTTCTTCTTTTGACTCTGCCAGTTCAGTCTTAGAATTTCTGCTTGTGCTCATGTCTGGGAAAACATGTCCCTAAGCACAACCTAGAACATCCTGTGTCTCTCAGCCACAATGCATTCTACCCCTTGGATACTAGTTGAACTTAATTTCTATAAAATTCAAAAGTATAAATCTAGTCATGATCTAGAATTAGATAAGATTAGAAGTCCGTGAACGATTGTATAGTACCTCTATGTTTATTGTCCTCTTCTCTTCTGGGGTACTTATGAGTATGCCCTAAAGAACTAGAATGCTCTTCAACTGTATCTCTAGGTAAAACTGTGGTTTTAGAAGGTCTCTATCTCCTAAAATCATCTCACTGAGAGAACTTCACAGCTTTGAGGTTGTTTAGTACATGATAAGTTGACTCCATTGCTTTGGGGGTCATACTAAAGTGGTACCTTTAGGGAAAGCATATGGTGACCTCATCTCAAGGCCAGGACATTAGTTTAAAAAGCAAAAAAGATATTAGGGTCTTAAAGTCTCATTTAAGGGTATAACCTCAATAACTTAAGTCCTTTTGTTAGGTCGCACCTTCTAAAGATTCCACCCAATAGTAGAAAGGGTTATGGACTGATGAACTCACAGCACATGTCTTTAAATTCCAAACTCAAACTACCACATTTAAATACTATGGTATCTAATAGACAATATTATAAATAAATACAAAGTACTATATAGTTTTTATTTTACAAGAAAGAGTGTATTATAAAATGTCTGAACATGACCTTTCTCAATGCCAGCGCTTATTGTTTTATGCCTCTGTTGACCAGTCCATGAAAAAGCATTTATTGTTGATTGCTCCCCACACAGTGTGTTTAACCTGCATGTCAGGTTGCCCTGAATGCTGCTCTCTTGATTTTACTGACTGACAAAAATATGTTTAGCTCAGCCAAACAGTCAATCTGGGGGAGAAAGGTTATACCATCTTATTCCTGCCTCTTTTCAACTTGTTGACAATACTTCTTTTGTTTTCTTTCAATCCATGTGACAGTACTGACAACCTGATAAACCAAACAACTAATCTAAATAAAAATAGATTCACTATTGAAACATGGCTATCTAAAGGAGTAAAGTACTAGGTTAATAAATGTGGTGGTCTAGAACAAAGCCATGGAAAGCCATTTTTGCTGAAGTAGTAGAAGAATTTCACCTCAAAAATTATCCTCAGAGCAGTATCAACATAAAAAGAACTCTAAAAGTTTTCACTGAGAGAAGAATATAGTATGTACCCAAAGGACTCAAGACTGCAATGGTATTTAATACTTAGTAGAGAAATCAAGCTCATACTAACGAGAAAACTCACCAATACTTACTAATGTTCATGGTGTTAGAAGGTATTTTACACATTACCAGAGGAAAAAATAATCATCAGTGTCGCCCAGCTATATAAATACCACCAGCAGCAACATAATGTTCCCTGTCTTAGATGATGGTTTTATGCTGTCACAAATGTTATAGGAGTACCCAGCCACTTTGTAATGTATTTAAGAACCTCTTCAACCTATATCATCTCCCGACACTCATCAGATAAGTTTCTTCATGTAGAAAATGGGAATTAACAAAAATATCCACACACCAACAATGTGCAGAGAGTGAGAAACTTTGGACCATTCAGCTATAAATGGGAATTTATTATCAAATCCTTTCTATCAAGTCTCAGAAGAGGAAGCAGAAAGAATATAACTTTTTATCTCAAAAGCAAATCTAAAAGAAAGAAGAAAATAAAGCAAGAAAATGCAAGTAAATTATTTGTAATCAAGAAAAATAGTCAACTCTAAACTGCCAACATGAATATCTTCATCTTGCATAACAGAAGTCAACGAATAAATCATGTGAAAAATTGAGAAAACAAAGTATTATTACAATGAGATTATTAAGTATGAAAAACTAAAATACTTGAAAGTGGTTGTTACTGGGTCAAAACGTAGGGAAACTAGTGTCACTAAGCAATTCTTTTTAAAGACTTTGATCACTTTCAACATCAACTAATAACTATAAAAGATAATTATAATTAGAGATAAATGTTTAAAAAAAGATCTGAAGGATGTAAATGGATGGATGGTTATCTCCAGGACTTTGTGAATGAGTTTATGTTAATTGTAATGGTTGATATTAAAGGAGCATATGCATTTGGAATCTTGAAAATATTATTAAATATTGCTGAACTTTGGCTTAATATCTTGACTGTAATTGGAATTTAAACCAAGTAAATAATCAAATTTGAGAACTGGTTATTTAGTGATGTGTAACTCATTAAAAATAAAGTTTTTTGTTTTGCTTTGGTTTGGTTTGGTTTGGTTTGGTTTTGATTTTGATTTTTCGAGACAAGGTTTCTCTGTAGTTTTGGAACTAGCTCTTATAGACCAGGCTGGCCTTGAACTCATGGAGATCCACCTGCCTCTGCCTTTCAAGTGCTGGGATTAAAGGTGTGCACCACCATTGCCCAGCTAAAATTAAGTTTTAATGATCAGCAGTTGAGACACATTAACTATGTAAAAAGTGACATCAAATAAATAGGCTGTATTTATATGCAATAATATTCTAAGGCCATCCTAAAATTATATCCTCAAATAATGTAAAATTATACAGGAGAATATTCAAAATAACTACAATGTAGTAAACATTTTTACAGTCTTACATTTTTGATAATTATTTCTCTATAAAGCAACATACTTATTCCTAAATAGTGAATAACACATATTCTTCCTAACTTAGTTTTCTATACTATCTGTAGCACTCAGTTGTGGATGGAATCAAAGAGAATGGGTCTTTAGCTTTCTACAGACATAAACTGCAATCCAATTCCTATATTTTTCCAGAAGGGCTCAATTTTTTCCCCTTTCCAATTCCTCATGTGTTTCTCTCTAGACTGATACTCAGTTTCTTAAATCCTGAGTAAAATGCAGATGACAAACAAGAAGCAGGGTTCTAGTAGAATTCAGACACACCATATAGCAAAAGGAGGGAAAGTGGCCTAAGATCTGTTGTCCTTCTATTAACACCCATTCACATTGGGTTCCTGTTTAATTGTATGCGTTACATTGCTGATTCATTCCTAGTGGCTAACTGGTTTGATTTCTGCAATATTGTTCCCAGCCAGTATTTCTTCATCATTTCCCTGGCCCCGCCTGACTGTGCTGTGGGAACTCCTTCAGCCTTCAACCTTTGGGATGCTGGTTCATGTTGGGCGTGGTCTCATACAGTAAATTCAGACGTAGGGCAGTGAACAAGCCCCTTGGCTGCTGGATTCCATTCCAATTCCCAGCACACACAGAGGGTTACAGATAGCTACCAATTCTGTGAGCCAATACTTTTATAAATAAACCTTTATTGTACTCCATTCTGGGCTAGTGTGGAAATAGTTCATATCACAACATGACTCTCTCCCTCTACTGTCAGATTTCATGTTTTCTGCTCATATTTTTAAGATGCCTATGGAAACCTGTTCCTGACATTCAAGGTTTGATGAGATCATTCACTTTAGCAACATTGGAGAAAAGTTGGTGAGCATCCAGCCTGGTCTACCCAACAAGCTCCAGGACAGGCTCCAAAACTATACAGAGAAACCTTGTCTCCAAAGTCAACAACAACAAAAAAAAAGAGTTACTATAGTCATGGTATCTCTTTACAGTAATACAAGGCTTAACTTTGACATTTCCTTTTAAGATGTCAGTTTCAGTGATTCAGAAGTAAACGAGAAGCAACCAGGAGGCAGAGATAAACGGATCTCTGAGGCTAGTCTATAGAGCAAGTTTCAGGGCAGCCAGAGCTGTTAAACAGAACAACCCTGTCTCAAAAAAAAAGAAAAGAAGAAGGAGGAGAAGGAGAAAAGAAAACTGAAAAGTATGTTTCCGCTAGCAAAATACAACTTTGAAGCTAGAAGCTCAGTAGGAGAGCTTTTTGTCTGACAAACTCAAACCACTGCATTAGATCCCAAGTGCTACCAAAAAAAACCAATCATCTTTATTGACATTTAATGTTTAAAGAATTCTAAAATGTATTTTCATCTTCCTTTCATAGTCCATTGAGAGCATTCAAGAAAATAACCTTTTCTTAGCTTGCCGTGTAATGTAAACACTGCCCGAAATCATTGTAGTTTGCCTTGAATTCACAACTCCTCTTTTGTTGGTTTAACTAGTGAACTGATACAAAAGACTCAAAAAATGGTCATGTAAACAAAAATAGAATGTAACGGTCATATAAGGGTTTAATTTTAAATATTTTATATTTAGTTCCCCATTAACAGGCACAACAGTTTTTGTTTTAACATCCACGATGAAGTGATTATTACAATCCAGCTATTTGGCATATCTCCCACCATCCATTGTTATTGTTTGCGTTGTTAGAACATTGAAAATCTTCTCACTTAGTATTTCAGTACATACTACTATATCAGCTGTAACTCTTATCTTGCAGGCTAGATCTCCTGGATCCTTTACCTAACATTATGTCCTTTGACCCGAATTTCCATTTCCTCCTGCTGTCTGTCTTTTTATTCTGTTTCCTAGAATTCCATTGTTTTTACTGCCAAGTGTAAGGGAGACCATACAATATTCTTCCATCTGCAGCTGAGTTTACATAGCATAACATCTTCCACATTCATGTAGATTATTCCAAAAGGCAATGTGAAACAGTCTTAATTTTAATAACAGCTACTTATAACAATTCGAGCTGACACTGTAAACACTGAACCCAAATAAGGACAAGAGAAAACTGAAATATATTCTCCAGAAGTCAGCTCATAATACACAGGAGATTATGTTGTGACTGATTTTTAGTCAAAATGTCTTACTCAGGCGAATAATATAAACAAGAAAAGAGAGAGGCACCTCTTAAAAACTCACCTTATTCCATTACTCCCTCCTTAAATCAATACTCCTTTAATAGAAAGAGAATAGCATGCCATTACAGCAGTAGGGAAATACATCCACAGAAAAGAAATAGGGAGAAAGAGCAAAAGTGAAATCAAGCCCAGAAAGTTAAGTTAGACACGTTTGTTAGAATCACAGCATCAGTGAGAATCACACAAAGGTTTGAGAGAAAAACAGAAGTCAAATACATTGGGAATCATCTAAAATAAGGTACAGTGTTTTATCATAAAAAACTAAGACATATTAAAGTTCTGTGCACAAGCAAGTAAAATGGCCCAAGCCTGTAATCCCAGCACTTGAGAGGCTGAGTCAGGATAGAAACAAATTTGAGGTCAGCTGAGACTAAGTGGTGAATTCAAGGTTAAGCTAATGTACAGAATGATTTCCCCACTCAAAAAGTCAATAAACGAATAGGTAAAGTTCAGCACCCAAAATCGATGACAAATCTACTCTTCCAAGTTCAATACATTGAGAATATGAAATATGAATCATAGTGCTTGGAAATTTCTCAGTAAACCTCAATTTTTATTTCTGAGATACAAAGTGATATAATTCACATATTCAGAGGTTAATATAATTGAATGTCAAAAACAGTCTGCAACCTAGTAGCTGAAAGCCAGTCCATCCACACCTAAATCTACAGCCCACATTGGGATGGGCTGCCAGATCCCAGGGTCAGCACCATCTGCAGCTCAGAAAACCACAATTGCTGCAGTTTGATCTGGACAGATGCTCTCACTTGAACACTTGGCTATGAGTTGGCCTTTCAGTAGAGGAGATGTATTTCCTGAAAATGGCTTCACTATCCATCTGGAGTCTCTCCCCATCCTCACTAGAGAGGTTGGTGATAAACAGCACTCTTGGCACTTGGCATCCTCAATGCTCTTTAAAAACCGTCTGCCTAATGTCCTCTTACTTAGTTTAGTTCCTATGATGACAGGCCATTGTCAATGACATCAAGATCGTTGTTCCAGTAGACGCCAATTTACCACCAGAAATCAGCCTTCTGAAAGATCAGAATGTTGCTGCTCTATCTACAGTTGCTCAGATTTTTACTAACATCTTTGAAGCATCCAAAGGAATTATTAGCACTGTGTTACCTGAGGTGGAATATTTGCAAAGTCATTACTCCTAGGAAGTTTTTAGAATGACTTCTTAAACCACCATGTGATTTAATAGTTTATATTAAAATAGAGGGTTTTAGAAAGCCATGTTCATGCAAGAAATATATAAGGTATATGCAATTAAAATAAATAAAATAAGTATATGAATAATTCTTCAAATTTTACTCAATTCCTTAAAATACACTATTGCTTAGGAAAGCACAGTAGAAGATAACTTGGAGCTTGGTGTGTATTTTGAGAGAATTAGTGAACAATAATCCCTGAAAACATACATACAGGTAGCATTATACACACTAAACAGGTTATATTCAAAAATATGTGTGTGCATATACATATATTCATACAATAAAAAATAACCTTAAAAAGAGGTCATGAATTTGAAGAATAGCAGGGAGGGGTTTGTGGGAAGGTATGAAGGGAGGAAAGAGCAGGAAAAATATAGTAATAAAATTATAGTGCCATAAATTTAAAGAGAATTAGTGAAAAGAATATAGTCACAGCTCTGTTGTTTTCTAGGTTTATAGTGTTTAAATTCACTGATGTACATGTATTTGAAAGATAAAAATGGACACCTGTGATCTGAATCTAACAAAATGTAGGCCTTAAAAAATGAAATGGAAACTCAGACAGTGGGAAGTAGCTTTGAACAGATTGGCATAGAAGACCACCTCCTAAATATAACCCCAGGAGCACAGACACTGAGAGCAACAATTAATAAATGGGACCTCCTGAAACTGAGAAGCTTCTGTAATGCAAAGGACATGATCATCAAGACAAAACTATTTGGGAAATGAAAAAAGATCTTCACTATCCCCACACCTGACAGAGGACTGCTCTCCAAAATATACAAAGAATTCAAGAAAATAGACAGCAAAATACCAAATAATTCAATTAAAAAAGTGGGGTACAGATCTAAATAAACAGAGGAATCTCAAATGGCTGAAAGGCACTTAAGGAAAAGCTCAACATCCTTAGCCATCAGGGAAATGTAAGTAAAAACAACTCTGAGATATCATTTTACACATGTCAGAATGGCTAAGATCAAAATCACTAATGACAGCTTATGCTGGAGAGGATGTGGAGTAAGGGGAACACTCTTCCATTGCTAGTGGGAGTGCAAACTTGTACAGCCAGTTTGGAAATCAGTATGATGGTTTCTCAGAAAATTGGTAATCAACCTACCTCAAGACCCAACAATACCACTTTTGGGTATATACCCTAAGGATGCTCATTCATACTGCAAGGACATGTGCTCAACTATGTTCATAGCAGTATTACTTGTAATTGCCAGAACCTGGAAACAACCTAGATGCCCAACAGTCAAAGAATGGATAAAGAAAATGTGGTACATTTACACAATGGATTACTACTCAGTGGTAAAAAGCAATGGCATCTTAAAATTTGCAGGCAAATAGATGAAACTAGAAACAACAAACATGAGTGTAGTACACCAAACCCAGAAAGACAAACACAGTATGTACTCACTCATAAGTGTATATTGGACATAAAGCAAATAATAACCAGCCTACAATACACAATCCCAGAGAAGTTAAGAAACAAGGAGGACCCTAAGAGAAAGATACATGGATCCCCCTGGGAAGGGGAAATAGGCAAGATCTCCTGAGTAAAGTGGAAGCAAGGGGGATGGGGGAGGGTGGAAGGGAAGGGGTAAGGAAAAATGAGAATATGAGGGATCAAGATGACCGAATTGAGGGGAGGGACAAAGAGGGAGAACAAGGAAAGAGATATCTTGATAGAGGGAGCCGTTATGGGGTTAGCAAAAACCCTGGCACTATGGAAACTCACAGGAATCCACAGGATGGTCCCAGCTAAGAATATAAGCAATATTGGAGAGGGTGCCTGAACTGCCTTTGTATTATAATCAGATTGATGGCTACCTTGACTGTCATTATAGAACCTTTATCCAGTAAATGATGGAAGTAGATGCAGAGATCCACACCTAAGCCCTGGGCCAAGCTTCCAGACTCCAGTGGAAGAGAGGGAGGAACGATAATATGAGCAAAGGGATCAAAACCATGATGGGGAAATCCACAGAAACAGCTTACCGAAGTCACAGGGAGCTGACACTGGAATGACAGCTAGGGAACCTGCAAAGAACTGAACTTGGCCCTCTGAATGTGGGTGACAGTTGTGTGGCTTGGGCAGTTTGTGGGGGCCACTGGCACTGGAACCAGTATTTATCCATAATGCATGAACTGGCTTTCTGGAGCCCATTCCTTGTGAAGAGATATTTTGATCATACCAGATATAGGAGACAGGACCTAGGTCCTGCCTCAAGTGATGAGGCAAACTTCGTTGACTCCCTAAGGGATATCTCACCCACTTTGAGGAGTGGATTGCAGTTGAAAGTGGGGGAGCAGGACAAGGGAAGGAGAGAAAACTGGGATTGGCATGTAAAATTTAAAGAGATTATTTTTAAAAATAAAATAAATTTAGAATATAAAAAATTGAAAATTCTCTGAAAAGTTTCTTATTCTTTTCAAAAGTAGCATAAAATACTCAAGAATTATTCCCAAATTTGCATGCACCTGCTGTCCTCCTGGCTGTCACTCATGACAGTACAGCTTCATCTGTAGGCAATGCACGAAGCCCACGGTGGGAAAAAGCAGATGTGAAGCTAGACCTGAGCACTCTGTTAAGTTTCTGATCTTCAACCACGACACCTTGCCATTGCCTAGGTGCAGAGGTATAAATCAGGGGTAACAGGCTTGCCTAATTCATGAGGTTTTGTGACGCTCTTAGATCATAGTTGAACGCACAGTGACGTCACAATAGAAGGCAGATGAAAGCAAGATGAGCTCATAAAGAAGCAGTATAAATACAGGCCGAGGGTCTTTTCTTCTCATCCCAAATCTAGCATAAAGTCACAAACTAAAACTATTTGATATTCATATGATGAACCAATTTACTTCCTGCTCTGCACTGTATTTTTCTGGCATGATGCAATTAGTATTCCTTAGTGATGAATGTATTTTATATTAAATCACATATTAATAACTCTACTCATCTTGGGATAAAGAAGAAAGGAAGCCATGGGGAGACTGGAGAATTTGTCTTTCTAGAAACTTTCAGATTGCCGTTCATGCTGCTGGTCCTGAGATCACACGGTGAAAAACAGCTTTACCATTGATGGAGAGCTGCAGGCAATCAATGGCTGCTGAGAAAGAGAAAATCAGTTTTCTCCCCAGACAAGCGCCCTGACAGATAACCTAGTCTCACGCAGTCAGCTCTAAACACACAGGGATACAAGTACCACTGAACGCACTCAAAGGGGATGTGAGTGCACATGCACATGCATGTGTTCATGAGTGGAATTAACTAAAGAAGAGGTCATACAGGTGAGAAGTAGTGAGGGCAAGCGAGGAAGTAGAAGTGGAAGAGGGGGGATTGGAAATGATGAAAATACAATACACATTTAGAAAATGCTCAAAATAAAGTTTAAATTAAAAAGTGAATCTCAGAGAGAAATAAACATACATAACAGCATGTGTTAATATATTAAGTCATATTTTAGTGAATTTTAAAATGATCTAGTATATATGCTATACATTTTCAATAGGTAGAATAATTTTTATTTCAGATATCAATCCAATTGTTTTATTATTTATTGTTTTAATGTTAATGAATAAATCCGAACCCTCCTTTTAGTTACCCTATATGTTAGAACTAATGTCTTTCAGCAATCTGAAAATTCAGTCTTCATTATATTAGTTGATATGAACTATCATCTTGAAGTTTTATGTTTTATGGTGTTTTAAGAGTGAGTAACTGAAAGTACCAGCATTATAAATATGTTTAAACAAAAAAAAATAGAATATCATATCTCATGTCCGCTCAGGGTAGTTTTTGAGAAATAGACATAATGTCAAGATGTAAACACTGACAAATGTGTTAGAACTGTGCACGGCTCACAAGAGATCCCTGGTCCTAACAACAAACTCTGGGCAAGTCTGCAGACAGAAAGAGTAAGGTTAGCATCTCAGTTGAGTTGCCCAACATCTAAGCAAAAGCTGCGTTTGATCAAGCAGAGTCTTTGGGCTCCAGAAAAAACATCACCAGACTGGACACAGAAAAACAGAATATCCCAGAAGTGCCAAGGTCTAAGCTATACAGAGTAATTAGAAAAACATTTTGATCAATATCTTCCACATTGAAAGAAAGAGGCACTTCCCTCACCCTCAGCTGGGATGGTGCCCCAGGACTCTGTAACCTCCCAAATAGCACCTCTCATGGAAGGTATCACATTAACCAGAGGGAAAGGATCGGACCACTGTGATAGGTTCATGGCTATATCATGAAATGTGGTCCCTTCTCCCTTGAGACTCCCATATAACTTCAACAGATTCCATTCCTTTTTAAATTGATATATAAGAGCTAAGCATACCGAGAGAAACGTGATGGACATATGTATCTAAATAATGAAAGGTTTAAATCAAGACAAGCATGCCTATGTCCTTCACATGGGTGTCACATCTTTGTAGTTATAACACTCAAAATCCCTTCTTTGAAATCTCTATTGACATATATCTATAAGCACTCTACTATGTAATCAGTTCCAAATGTATTAAGCTTACTACCTATGGGTGAATTATTTCCCATCCCTCCCTCCTCTCCACGTCCCACCTATCTCTGGTAACCACCGTTCTACTTCTTCCATCTCTGAGGTCAACTCTTTTAGATTTCACTTATGAATGAAATCGTTTCATCCTTATCATTCTCTACTTGGCTTACTCCAGTTAAAACAAAGTCTTCCATTCTCTTCTCTATTGCTGGAAAAATAGAATTTCTTCTTTTTCAGCTGGATGGTGTTCCACTTTTGTATGTACACCACATTTTTAATTCACCTACCCATTGGTGTACATGTAGGTTAATTTCGTTTCTTAGCTATTACTAATAGTCCTACATGACGTACTTAATTCATTCTTTAGATCAAGGAAAATGGTATTCTCATTAATTTCCTAGGTCTCATTGAAGAAAAGAAATATGTCCTCATTATTCATGAAAGAAGTTTGAGCTGCACTAGCTGCCAGTCAATGAGAGATTCTACTTTATGGGTTTTGTTCTTATAATGAGAAGGTACTGTAGTATCTTCAAAGTGTCCCGTCAAACCAGACTCCAAATTCAATCCCCCAATTATCTGACTTCTCAACAACAAGAAAATAGGACAGCTGCAATTCCAAACCTTGTTTTGGTCCCCAGGAATTTACTGAACACCCTCATGTTTCAGGAAACTCTCTACCGGGATTTGAGAGGTAGACATCAAAGACTGTACAACCCAGCAAACATTTTTCAAATGAGAAGCCAAGGCAAAGCTGACAAGCCCACAAGTAAATGCATCCTCATGTCATAGTTAGGAAAAAATGGAGAGAATACAATAAAAGAAAAGCTAAAGAAACAGATTAACTATGTGGAAGGTGATAGATGAATTACATTGAAATTCTGATTTTAGGACCAGTGTGGATATAGCATGATGTTTAGCAAAGGGGTCTGTCTCATTGCATTATAAACCATGACAAAAAAGCAAAAATCCAAGGCAACCAAGAAAGCTCTGCTACCCAGGAAGCCTCCCTTTCCTCCTGGCTGCTGTTCTGTTTCTGAACTGGGCAACTTTGGGGCGCTTACTCATCACACTAAGGCAGGGCAGGAAATCATTTTTGACATTTATGAAGAAAGTACAGAAAAAATACTCTCTACTTGATGCTTTCAAAATTCTGAGGGACAGTTAAATGAATGTCTCAGAAAGAGCCTGGGGAGGGGCGTGAAATGATTTTGCTACAGCCTCTCAGTGAACTCTGAAGAAATGTCATCTGCAATCATCTCTGCACTGTCCAGAAAGATGTTTGGAGCTCAGTCTGTGCACTCATAGGATTATTCTGGGATGCCACAAAAAATAGTTAAATAGTATCATTCCCAGGTTTGATTTTTTTAAATGTCATTACCATGACTAGAGATGTAAAAATACCTTCACTTCCCTTAGTATTATTTTTACTAAAGTCCCAGTATAATGTATGAAAGCGGTGTGTTATATTTTAAGAAGGCAATGGTGACTAAGACAGGTGAGATATCTTCGTGGCTAACAGTTTTCAGTTCTTTTGAAAGCAATGGAAGTCTGTTCTCATTTAAAGGGCGACAGGGGAAAACATTTCCAATAAACGCACTCCAACAGAAAGTCTCATTCTGCCACTCCAAATCTGTGAAAATGTGAGTGTGTCATTAGGATGCCCTCAATTTCAATATATGTGAGTGAAATTAGAACCACAGAGCCTAGAATGAAACAAACCTAGAAATCAATTAAATCTTATTTCTCTTGCCTCTTTCCTGCTTATTTTCAATCTTGAAATAATGGTGAAAGATCTAAAATAAAGATTAACAGACTCATAAGAAGTCAACAGTATAAACACTTGTTCTAATCAAGCATTCAGCTCAAATGTCACTAGGCTACACTAAGGACATATTCAAATCTTTATTCAAAAACTGGCAAGTTGGATGGTTGTTTGGCTGGTTGAGTAGGTGGATATATAGATGGATGGATGGATGGATGGATGGATGGATGGATGGATGGATGGATGGTTAGATGTTTTCAAAATATAATTTATTTTCATACATGCCCTCAGAACATGTTCATTATTTAAAATCAATCATAGTTTGAATCTCTAAAAAGGGTTCTATTCGGTAAAAGGAGATTCTGGAAAATCAGATATCAGAATCACATTAAGGATGAAGCATTTCCTGTTTCAAATTTACTTTTTTTGAAGTTTTCAAAAGTATAAGAAGAAAAATTTTTATTTTAATTTATTTTTTAGTTTCATTTACATTTCATCCACAGTTCTTCCCCCCAGCCCCTACTTCTATCCACTCCTCGCCCCTCCCAAACCACTCCTCCCAACAGGTAAGGGCTCCCATAGGAATTCAAGTCTGGCACATTAAGTTGGGGCAGGGCAAGGCTCCTCCCCCTCCATTAAGGCTGAGCATGGCATCCCACCATACAGAATGGGCTCAAATAAACTAGCTTATGTACCAAGGATAGATCCTGCCTACCGCCAGAGACCCTTTAGATAGCCCAAGCTTAACCTCTGTCTCTCACATATGGAGAACCTAGTTCAGCCCCTTGGAGGCTCCACAGTTGTTGTCTAGAGTTCATGAGTTTCCACCAGCTTGGTTCAGCTCTCTCTGTAGATTTCTGCATCATGATCTTAACCTCCCTGGCTCATATATTCCCTCCTCCCTCTCTTCAGTTGGATTCCCAGAGCTTGGCCTAGTGCTTGGCTGTGGATCTCTGCATCTGGTTCTGTCAGTTGTTGGATGAAGGCTTCACCAATCTGATTATAGAGGAAGGCCAGTTTGGGCTGCCGCTCCACTATTTCTAGGAGTCTTACTTGGGGTCATCCTTACGAATTCTCAGGAATTTCCCTAGCACCAGATTTCTTCCTAAGCCTAGAGTGACTCTCTTGATCAAGATCTCTCTTTCATTGCTCTCCCACTCTGTCCTTCCCCTTGCCTTGGCCATCCCATTCCCTCATGTTCTCATCTCCCATCCCTTCCACTCTACTGCCCTCTCCTGTCTTAGCCCCAGTTTACCCAGGAGATCTCATCTACTTCCCCTTCCCTCAGTGGTCCATGTGTCCCTCTTGCGATCTTCCTTCTTTCCTAGCTTCTCTGAAGCTGTGGACGGTAGTCCAGTTATCCTTTGTTTTACATCTAATATCCACTGATGAGTGAGTTCATACCACATTTGTCTTTCAGAGTCTGGGTTACCTCACTCAGAATGGTTTCTTCTAGTTCCATCTATTTGCCTGCAAATTTCATGATATCATTGTTTTTTGCAGCTGAGTAATACTCCCCCTCAACTGAAGAATGGATAAAGAAACAGAGAAACCTTCTTTAGATGAGAAAATAATTACATGTGAGAGAAAATATCTAATTTAAATGTCATACATTCATTCTTCTAATTTGAGATTGTTAGAATTTGAATGTAAAATGGTATTTTTTGAGAGGTTATGGCACCTTGGAAACTGCAACCAAGAGAACAGGAATGGTCCGGTAAGGTCGCATTGCCGAAGGTTTTAATCCATTTGAGGACCTTCTTTCTGCTTCTTCTTCTTCTGCTAATATGTAAATGGCCTCTGAATCGTGCTCTCCCTGCTGAAAATGGAACCCTGGTGCCATGCCTTCCCCTGCCCCATGATGTGCTATGTTCCCTGAAACCTCAACCCAAAACAAACATCTCCTCCCTAACGTTGCGTGTGTCTGATATTTTGTCACAGAGGTAAAAGGTAACTTATGCAAGTATTCATAGTTCGGCCACTTTTATTGAGTAAAGAGAACTTGATTTCATAAAGTGTTTGATCATATTCCTGAGGTATTCTTTGGTGACAGCAAAAGGAAAATGACAACGAAGGGGTGAAAGGAATTTGTAATCTCTGAGAAGGATGAATTCTGTGACTGTGAGTTTTCCTGGGATGTGGAGGATCTCTCTTGACTTCTGTACTGAGAAACTGCTCACACACCTAATTAGAAACAGAAGCTGCCTTGCAAGTTTGAGTCCTCTGGTTCCCTAAGAATTAAGAAACTTGACAACAAAGCTATACCATGAAAGGTGAAAATGCAAGCAGAGTAAAATGAGTGGGAGGTAAAATCATTATATTGTTTATCTTCTATGTATGAACAATGAAATGTGGTTATGGGAAGCCTTACGTCAACAGATCCCACTGTCTTCAGAATTCTGACTGTCTTGTTTTGTAGGAAACACATTTGTAGGTCAGTGTGACCAGATGTACTAGTCACAGAATGCCACTCTGAGAATATTTCTCCAACCTTATGAGAAGGAAAGATGATACATACCTTCAAGACAACCTTTGAGACCACTTGGGAAATGTTTGTTGAGACATAGAAGAATAGATATTACTGTTAAAATCAGCTCAGCAGATTCATAAGGACTTTAAAACACCAGAGTGAACTGAGGTGGGTAAATAGATATTAACATTCTCATACCAGTATTCACTGGTAAGTTAGCCCTGCTAAGTGTTCAAGGAGTTTCAGTCTCATAACCAATATAGAGGAGCTTTCTGAAATGGATAGAAAGCCTAAAAATGAGATACAGATAATCAAAGACATGGGCAATGTTTTTGATATGTAGATTGTGTATATGTTAAAATAACTTCTAAAGAAACTTGAAGCATTCAAAACCTCTCCTTTTATGAAGAGAAGGTGACTGTGAGAAGAAGTCAGTTAAAAAAAACATAAAGGAGTGGAAATCACACTGCTTGAGATTTAGGATAGGACTGAAGAATTCAGTTCTTCAGGTTATAACTCATTGGAGAATTCTAAAATATCAGAATTCATCCAAGGAGTGGAAT
>NC_022010.1:96880564-96884531 GCF_000317375.1 Microtus ochrogaster
TAGATAGATAGATAGATAGATAGATAGATAGATAGATAGATAGATAGATAGATAGACGATAGATAGACTTCTAAAAATAAGAAGATTTCAATAGTCAAATAAAAATAATACTTTCCAGTTTCAGTTCTACCACATTCATCCAGCAGGGAAATCTCAACTACACATACTATGGTTTTACAATAATTTAAAAGACCCAAATGTTAAGCTATGAAAGAAAGGTCAATTTGTGTGACTTTAAGAGAAGACTCTATATCATAAACCACACATGGCATGAGGCTTGCAACCCAGCAATGATTATGGATTCAGGAGGACTTATAAGATGTTAGCAAATAGACACTTACCATCTTCTATGTACTGATCAAATTGTAAGGTAGTCCAATTGCCTTTATTTTATGATTGTTGAGGGAAGCTGCTTGTTTCCCAGCTGCCTAGACCTGAAATAAGCACACAGAAACTGTATTAATTAAAACACTGCTTGGCCTATTAGCTCATGCATATTTACATCTAGCTCTTATATCTTTAATTAATGCATTTCTATTATTTTATCTTTTACCACAAGGCTTATGGCCTACTGACAAGGTTCCAACTAGCAACTAGTGTCTTTCTCTTCTGGTGGCTACATAGCATTTTTTTTGACTCTGCCTTCTTTCTCCCAGCATTCAGCTCAGTTTCCCCACCTAGCTTTATTTTACCCTGCTGCAGGCCAAAGTAGATTCTTTATTCATTAACCAATAAAAGCAACACATATACAGAAGGACTTCCCACACCATATAATGTCTCTATGAGTATAAGTGAATCATTGTACGGATAGTCCAGCCCATTGGGGGGCATGTTCGCCCTGAGCTAATGTTTACATATAAATCTGGCAGGCATGAGCCCCGCTGTTCTCTTTTTTGTATCTCCTGCTCATCGCTGGATCCCTGGTGTTGTAAGCTATCCCTTCATTAAAATTTGCTGTTTCATATTAATCTAGCCTGGTTAATTACGCCGTTTACAGTTTGGCGCACAACGTGGGTCTCAAACCCACAACCCTGAGATTAAGAGTCTCATGCTCTACTGACTGTGATATATTAAATATTGAATGTGAGTGTTCCTACCTCTATTTTTGTATAAGAGTATGCTTATAGCTTTGTCTATATTGTATTGATACATTTACTATATTACAATGTACATTTCTACCTCTGGTATTATTTATATAATAACATTGTTTACATTTGATACATAATGACATTGTTTACAGTTGAAGATCATTGTCTTCATATATTACACAGTTGTTTATTCTCTTAATCTTCAAGTTAGATAGGTATTGAGAATTAATCAGGTTTTTTAGATACATAGAGATTATATTTAGTATAGATAGTGTAATCTTCAGCCTCTTCAAAGAGCTGTAGAAATGGCCTTTAATTTAACTTAGAATTCTGTGCCAACGAGACACAACCACTCCTGGCAACACCACTCTACTCCCGAGAGAACGTTGAGCACCAAAGAAAGACACTCTACTGGGAGCTTGTTTTGGCAAAACTGGCCTTTGGGCTAAAAAAAAGCACATACCTCAACTACTGACAAAGATACAGAATATCCATAAGTGGATAAAACAGGATTGTCTTATCTTGCCAAGACAGGGTAGGATAGTTCTAAGAAAGTTCCTTGCCTTTAATAATGGTATGTCAGTTATGTTAGGCCTTAGCCAAAGTTGGTTGACTCAACATTGCAAACGAGACTTTGGGTGATTGCCCAGGTAGTCAGTTGTCTCTGTCATTTGTTGCACATTTTGGATATCTCTTGTTTGTTAAGTAATATTAATTCCCTTCTCAGATCTTTGACGGAGTTAAAGATTATATAATTGTAGTTACTCTCTACATTATTTAGATTCCTTGAGATAGAATGTTTAGCAAAACTTTTGTTATATGTTTCTTGCTCAATATTGTTTGTTATATTTATTATTTGTTACTATTGTATATAGTTGTATTTGGTTTAGTTCTGTCTTATTTAGACAAAAGGGGGAGCTGTAGGGATAGCCCAGCCCATTGGGGGGGCATGTTCGCCTCGAGCTAATGTTTACATATAAATCTGGCGGACATAAGCCCCACTGCTCTCTTTTTTGTATCTCCTCATCGTTGGATCCCTGGTGTTGTAAGCTATCCCTTCATTAAAATTTGCTGTTTCATATTAAGCTAGCCTGGTTAATTACGCCGTTTACAAATCATCTTAGTTCCTACATTCACACTTGACAGAGGAACCTGAAAAGAGCAAGAAATGAAAAGATTTGAATGCAAGTTAATAATATTTCTGAACTGGTAGCATAAATTACTTGAATATTTTCAACTCATATTCTCAGACACCCTTGAAGGTTTTTTTTCTCATCAGATTTCCCAAGTGTTATCTCTTCATATGTGTACTTTTTAAAGATCCACAAATAGTCCAAAGAAAATTCAGTCTTAAAAATATTGCCGACTGTGACCCATAAGTGTGTCACTGTGGGAGTGCCCTTGTCTTTTATCCCTGGGGGACTGTGATCCATCCTTAGAGCTGAAAAGAAAGCACTTCAAATAGTGTAGAACATATTCCTATTGCATAACAAAATGAGAACATGAAAATCTCTTAGTAATATAGCATATCATGGCATCTGACTCCAAAACACTAGTCTACTGAATTTCTGATATGTAGTTGGGAGCAGGGCCCCTTGTTTCAGCCACCTGGCTAGCTTATACCCAAAATAATCACACGGAAACTGTATTCATTTAAATGCTGCCTGGCCCATTAGTTCTAGCCTCTTTTTGGCTAACTCGCACATATTAGTTTAACCCATTTCCATTAATGTGTATCGCCTCTTGACTGTGGCTTACCAGCATGAGTCTAACCAGCATCCGTCTTAGGCGGGAGAACCACAGGGTCTGCCACGCTGCCATTCTTCCCAGCATCTGTTCTGTCTACCCTGCCTATCTAAGTTCTGCCCTATCAAAAGGCCAAAGCAGCTCCTTTATTCAACCAATGAAAGCAACACAAATACAGAAGGACCTCCTACACCACTGATACGCAATTCTTTTTGATTATTTTATTGATTTTTTATATACAATCCTTTTTTTGGACACTTTTAAATATGCTATCCAGAAAGAGTCATCAGTTTGAAACATCTCCACAGCCACCTATGAACTATGATTGAAAGGTCCATTGCACATGTGGCACAATGCATATGCTATACTTTCTGGGTGTGATAGTCATCCTTTCTCTGCCTTTGTCTTGCTGGATGTGATAGGAAGCTCTCAATTTTACAGATGACCCTGAACTCGATGCTCCCAGAAGGATCACTGGTTTTCTTATTATATGATGAGAACTTCATGATCAGAGAGAGAGTTGCAGGTTCAGAGCCAAAGTACCCTTAGTCCCCTCAATAGGTACTGATCGTCCAGTTCTGGGTCCAATCTAACATCATTCTGACTATCACATTAAACCTTTGGAAGCATCTTTAGCAGACCACTAGTTTCCATCATCGCAAATGCTAAGGATGCTACCAGATAGCATATGAAACTGACAGCAGAGTTTTCCCCACTCTGCTATAAACCACCTCCTTGATATCCACCACAAATGTATTCAAAACATGCCTTGATTTATGACTTTCTTTATTATCCTTCAGGTAAAAATCTTCATGAAACTTTTCCTATGCTGAAACATGTTATTTTGTGGCAATATGAATCAGTTTTCAGGCCACAGTCACTCTTACTTAGTGAAGAAAAAAACTATTTCTTATTCCCTTTGGGGAGAAAGCTTTGTTCTGTGTTGACATGATAAGGTGGGAAGAAGAAGGAAAAGAATAAAATGGAGTGAGGAAAAGATAATAGAAGGTTAGATCAAAAGACAGCTAGATCATGGATAGAAGGAAGATAGATAGATAGATAGATAGATAGATAGATAGATAGATAGATAGATAGATAGATAGATAGATGTTAGATAGATGATAGATAGATTA
>NC_022010.1:96885021-96891712 GCF_000317375.1 Microtus ochrogaster
TAATATTGTATTTATGTGTTTGTATATTTGTGTGTGTATACTTGTGTACGTGCAGTGTGCATTTGTGTGTGTGTGTGTGTGTGTGTGTGTGTAGAGTAGTCCTAAAACAGTATTTCTTAAATTTCTTAAATTGTGGGTGTTGAGTCCCCTATAGAATCCCTAAAACACTAACTAAAAACTTCAGAATCCCTGGACCTTACCCGGATGTGCACCAAGTCAGGATGCCTGGGGTGAGGTATTTACAGTTCACTTCAGCTATGAAAACCACTCTCCTGCATACTTCTGATTCAAAAACACTGGATTAGAGGCTCTCTGGTATCAGTTGAAACCCAAGACCTTCCAGTAGTCAGTCATCATCCCAAATCAGTACATTTTCTCATTCCAATTAGCTGATCTATTTTCCTAATCTCTCTTTACCTGTTTTGTTCTAGCCTGTGAGTTTATCTAATTCATAGTTCTAAGCATGAGTTAACACTATGGCTACTATAATGAACTGGAGGTTGCATTGGCTGTGATAATGCCCATTGTTGTTAAAAAGAAAACAATATACTATTAGCTATTCTTGACATTAATGCTTGTTGACAGGTATCCATTGGATGAAAAATGTGGTGGAGAAAATTCTCTCCTGAAGTGATCCTCTCCAGTGAGTGATGTCAGTAAAACCATCTGCAGATATTCAGTAAAGATGCAGAACTCAGCCAAATCACCCATTGCTGAGAATATTTGTACTGCACACAAAATGTTTGCAACAGGATTGAGACATTGTCGACATGTCTTATAAAAGAGTATTGCTCTCTTCTCACACGGAATAGAAAGAAAGGCTGATGTATCTTCACAGATAGCCATTTGTTATAGCTCATATCTTTTAATAGTGGAGCTCACTACCTGGTATTGATTCTTCGAAGATGAAGAAGCTTCCCATCGTTGTCTCTAACCTGTGTGCCTCTAAGCTATAAAGTAAACATCTAAGATGATTTGATACAGGGGATTTATCACTTCACTTAACAAAATCTCAGACTCCCGAAGGATGTGTGTTCCTTCTCTATTACTTAATGCTCCAGAGTCCTTAAAGAGAGGACATAGTGCTAAATTCTGCAATCATTATTCCCTGGGAGAGAGATCACAGTGAGTTTCATCTACACTAACACAGAATAGCTGTGGAAACAGTTCCTCTGTTGGTTTTCTTAAGGACAGGCAGAAATAGTGATTTGGGAGAGGGATGCCAACGAACATCAGGTGCGTCCTTGGCATGAGAGATGTCAGACCCATAAAAATCCTTCTTTGCTGTCTTCTTTCCATCCACCTTCCATGCCACAATAATTCACAACATGGGGAAGGCTCAGAGAAGCAACTTTTTCCAGGATCAGTAACCACCCTTTTACCAATTTATCACACAGGATCAAGGACTATTTGCCTCTTCACAACTCCTAAGGCTAAGAGATTAAAAATAAACCTGCTTCCTTCCCCCACTCAATGCATCAGAAAATATGCACCTACCAAGAAAACTCCACTCAAGGATATCATTATTCAAGCTGAGATAAATTTATTGAGAATTTGACAGACACATCCACAACTTCACCATGACAGGACATCATGAGAGTCTTAAAAAATTCAAAAGCAAATGCATGTCACGATGGTTACCAAGCTTCTGAAAAAGTCCCAATAAACAGCATCCAGAGAAGACAGTTTGAGGCATTGTCTAGATATTCAGTTCCTTTGTTTGAGATTCAGGTGTAAGATCTAAAATGCAGCTTCTGGGAAGAGGTTGATGAGCAAGTGAGGACCAAAGAAGAAGAAGGTAAAGCTGGAACCTGGAGGTGCCAATCCGCCTTCACGAAGAGATGAATCTACACCAGGAGATCACAGCACATTAGTAGAGAGCATATGGCCAGTATCTTCTGTAAGCCCCACAGCCATTGTAGCCATAGCCAAGGCCATAGCCCACTGGAGAGTAGGTGCTGCCATAGCCGCAGCCAACGCTGTACCCCAGAGGGTAACCATAGCTGCCCCAGTAGCACCCTGGGAAGACAGAGCCCTCAAAGTCGGTGTAGTACATGATGTGAGGAGTGGAAGGCTTCAGTAGGAGGGGAGTGAATGTGATGGGTTCTGCAGTCTCAGACAGTCTTTATATACCCTGACGGAGGGGTGTGGCTTAAGAAAACACAGGGCCTTTATTTTCATTCTTGACACCAATTTGCACTACACAAAGCTCGTTAATTTGCGGTGCTGTTGCCTAAGAGTCTTTAAGAAAGCTTTCGTGTGATATATAATGTAAGGAGACGATTCCATCAAACAAATTATGTGCCTTCCAAAAAGGGGTTATTGCCGGACTTCAAAGTGCTTGGTCTTACAGACCCTATATATAATTTCAGTAAGCAGGCTTTGTAACGCCGAGAAAGATTCCAATGCTGTTAGCTCTAATGCGGTCATCTTGTGCTCTGAACATACACAGCCAGGGTAGGTTTTCAGTAGATACATGTTGGAAACTTGAGGTCAAATAATAAGCTATGAGTTTGTCTCAAAATCAATGAATCTCTTGGCATTTTCTGTCTTGAAGAACTCTCTCTCTCTCTCTCTCTCTCTCTCTCTCTCTCTCTCTCTCTCTCTCTCTCGTAAGGCATTCATCACAGACCTTCCCTCATCTATAGCTAAGCTAATTTGTGTAGAAAACTAAACTGTAGAAAAGTTAATTTTATAGATTCCCATCAGAATTATATCTAGCAATACATATCTATCTATCCACCTCTGCAAATAAAAATTGATAACATCAAAGTGTAATTTTTTGATTACTCCTAATACTAAATGTCAAACCAGTATGATTTGGTAAATCTGCTCCTGCCTCCAGTTCTTATTTGTAGACTAAATCTCTGTTTAAAGGGGAATGGTCTAGGTTCCCTAACCTAGGGTACATAATCATTCAAAAATGAAACAATAGTAAGTTAGTATCATGACTTGATTCTTCATAAAATCATCATATTTCTCAGGTAAAATGCTTTTATTGGATCTAATAGAAAAATATAAAACAGAACAGAGTCAACCTACACGGTACAAAACAGACATATGTTATACACCAAGCCCCAGACTTCACTTAACATTCCAGAAAGGACTTTACTCTGCCAACAGGAAGGGGGCATACGGTCATTCCGAGGACAACATGGGGCTCTTAGAGAACCTCAAAGCTGTACCAGTGTTTTAACCACTAATTGTTTAATTACAGCAGAGGCAATGTTGAAAACACCTTCAGAGTTGCCCCATCGCCCTGCTTCATAAAGCAGGGTGCTGCCTATGGTGAATCAGAACTTAAAATTCAAACCCTTAATGTGACGTACAACTGAAAAGGACCAGAAATGTACAATTATTTTCATTCCTAAGTGTAAAGATATCAGTCAGAAAAGCATTTCTTAAAGTCCTTTAGAATGAGCTATATTATATTGCAACCCGTATCATATTGCTGCATTTAATACAAAAATGTAGATAACATTGGGGAAAGAATTAACCAAAATACATCATATAATAAGAAAAATATATGAATCAATGCCATGGTTCAATTATAAAAGCCTGATTGAATAAATTCCTTTCCCCCACCCCCACCTACCCAATCTGACACATGCTGATTTTGGCCCTTGATGGTGTAACATACAGCTTTATTAAACAGTGATGAGCACATGAGTAATAATGGTGAATAAAGAATTTAATTTGCTATCTTTTTAAACAACTACAAGTCCTGTTTAGAAAAAGGAGCCACAATTTATACAGAAAATAATCTAAAGAGAGAACTTCATGGAAATATATTGTTTCTCAGCAAGTCATTTAAAAAAATAATATGCAACTCAACCTAATTGAATATATAAAAGCTTTGTTCTGACATGCAATTCTCAAGGAGAATCCACGTTTCATAGACCCTGAACTTTGTACATGCTGAAAGCCTTTCTTGTGAAAAGGAAAACAATATAAACACAAAATCAATGCAAAAGCAAATCACAGTGAAGAATTTAAACGCCAACAAAAACAACAAATGTTAAGAAAAAAAGTAGTAAATTCTGTGTTTTTACTATTTTGCCTTCCCCATAAATGATCTTCTGGCTCCATCACTCAAGCTCTTCCCTCCATCTTCCTGGACTTGATGCCATGGAAGAGATACCTCCCAACATAGCATCTTTAGCCATGCATGCTCACAACACACGCTCAGGTGAAGTGGCCGAGTAGCCAAGAGGAGAACTCCTGAACACTGTTTTCTTCTTGAAAGTAGCTTTGTTGGATACAGGAATGGCAGAGGCCCATAGTAATCCATCCTTCTATTCCCAGTTAAGTTTATTTCTCTTTCACCTATCCTTAGGAAGACCCTAAAAGAAATGTCTTTGGACTTCCTAGTGACTTCTGATGAGTTGAAGGAAACTCCAGAAGGAATCTGAACTCATCCAAACTAATTTTTACTAATCAGCACTAATCCAAAACAAACGTAGCTCGAGTGTCTCCCCAAAAGACCCACACTGGGATGGGGTCTCAGGAAGAGAAAATCATAACCACAGATGCAATGACAACGCTGGAGCAGTGATTGCTGGGTAGTCATTTGCATAAAGTTCAGGATATTTTTCTTATGTAATGGTATTCCTAAAATGATATATAATCACTATCTTTATTTCATTTTTATTTATCTCCTTTGACTTAAAATAAAGTTAATAAGCATAAAAATGGGGGGAATCCTGTTCCTTCCTTTGTACAAAGGAGACAGAAATGTACACAAATCACAGAAGAAAAAGCAGGTCAAAGGTGCACAAGTCTCATCGCCTTCCAATGCAATGTTCTACTTAGTATATTAGTTTCTTAAAAATACAAAACAATTAGAAAGAAATGTTTTTACTTTTGCTGTTTTCCTGGTGTCCGGTATCAAACCTAGGATCCTGCACACTAGGCAAACGCTTTGCCACTGGGGAGCCTTGTCTATCCACTCAGTGAGCTTCAGTGTATACGACAGTGGTCATTCCAGAATACAAAATTTATCTTTCAATAAGCAAGCATATTTTTAAGAAGGCATAAATTGCCAGGTGGTGGTAGTGCACGCCATTAATCCCGACACTTGGGAGGCAGAAGCAGGTAGATCTTTGTGAGTTCAAGGCCAGTCTGGTCTACAGAGCAAGTTCCAGGACAGGTTCCAAAGCTACAGAGAATTCCTGTCTCAGAAAAAAATCATTCTAAAAAGACAAACTGCGCAGCTCTTGAATTCCAGGTAATTGTTAGTTGCTAGAAGTTGTAAATATCAAAATGGGTGAGAAAAGGTTAACTACAGTGGAAATGCTCAGCAAATGAAATGCTGACATGTGGGAATGAAGTGGGACATGTCCTACTCTAAAAGGACAAAAGAAAAAATGCACAATTCTACCTAAATTAGTGGATTCTGACCGGCAAAGCCCCATCCTGGAAGGAATAAACATATTAACATTGTCTTGAAATTGTGTTTTACTAGTCAACAGTGATACAGGAAACAGTAGGATCTAGGTAACGAGAGAGAGAGAGGGAGAGAGAGAGAGAGAGAGAGAGAGAGAGAGAGAGAGAGAGAGTTGAAAGTGCATTTTTTAAGGTGCTGTAAAGTAATGAGGAACCTTCCAGGAGTCACAAGTAGTTAAATGGACTCTCAGATGTAAAAGAATTAATGGAGGCCAGTGCTGAAAGGCGGTCAGCAAGGACTGCTTTGAATGTCTTCTGAATATGACAGGGTCATTGCACTCACGCTGGTTGATTGCACAAGATGAGGCCAATAAACACTCCAGCATGGTGGTGTTCACAAGTGCCTATCCCTAGCTGAGGAGATATTGACAGGTTTTAGTTGCTAGGGAAAAGAGAGTCAGGATTATTGAAGGGATTTGGTCCCTGTCCAGTTGGCCATGCTCCAATGGATGACCCCACACAGATAAGTAAATAGGGAACATGAATTGGATTCAATAGGTCATAAAAACATACTAATAGCATTTTAAAAAGAAGACATAACTACTTTTTTAATCTGCTACCCACAGCCAAAATGTTTAGACAACAAATTTTTTATTATGTTAGACACACACATTAAAAGATTTCAATACAAGTAGCATGAAAATAAACAGTAGAATGTAATATCCCTGTCTTTAAATTGTGTGCACACATACACACACTCCAACCAAAATTAGCTACCTACAAATTGCATTAGAATAATCAGGAGACTATTTAAGAAGCCTTATCAACATATTAGAGCCAAAACCCTGAGGGTAATGAAGTAGAAAGATTTAAAACACTCATCACTTTACTAAAACTAGCATAGTTTCTAACTACATTCTAAATATTTGTCGTTATGCCCAGAATTGAGTGCATTCCTAACCCTACATCAAAGGAACTTCTCTTTGTAACAGAGACCACTACAGGAAAATGCAGCCAATCAAAGTACAGAGTCGTGGAGCTCAGCCCAGGTGATACATCTACACACAATTCCTGAACCTATGGCTCGGGAATCATTTTGGAAGCTGGGGTAGAAAGATTGTAAAAGCCAGATGGTCAGAAGCTTACTGTAAGATTTTGACTCCTAGAAATTTCAGAACCTACACCCATAAAGTCTCACCAACATGGCTTCCTAAACTTGACTTGAACAAGGACAACACCTATAGATGTGTTAGCATGTGTTACATATATATATATATATATATATATATATATATATATATATATA
>NC_022010.1:96891812-96896660 GCF_000317375.1 Microtus ochrogaster
CAACAATTGAAGAAAACATGGCCATGAACCAGAAAGAGAGCAAGGGAGGGCATATAGGATGGTTTTGGGGAGAGAAGAAAGGAGTAAATGTTGTAACTATATTATAATCTCAAAAATTAGAAAATATACTTAAAATTAAAAATTAAAAAAGAAAGGCCAACACTGAAAATCGAGAGTAGAAGCAACAGCTTCATTTTCTTCTTCCCATCTTATATCCTAGACCTGCACCATTCAAGACTGGAAGACAACTTCCAAGCGTGTGGGGTCCCATTCCAGGAAAACAAACAAAATGAATCCACAGGTTTCATAGCCTTTGAAAGTTCTTGTGGTAGTCTGACTCACACAAATCACTGGGAGACATCTGGAAACAACTGGGAACAAGAAGAGGCAGGAACTGTCAAACCAGTGACTTGGCAGAATCTACTGAGGCTCCCAGTGACCTGCTTCTCAGTGCCCTTAGCATCCTTCATCCATTGGATAGTTTCAAATGATCTGTTGCCAAGAAATGCTTACAAGAAATGTTAAAGCGAGTTCTTCCAGCTTAAATCAAAGCACATAAATTATGAATATGAAAACATATGAAAGTATAAGACTACCTGGTAAAAGACAGCACACTGTTTAATTCATCCAAGTGTGGTAATGTTATTATAACTCTGAGATAGAGGTCAAAAGACAAAAAGGTTAAAAAGAACTTTAGCCACATAATTTGTAGTGGTTGAGCAATAGGAAAAGTTGTAAATATTTACATAAAAACAAGAGTAAGAGAAGAAAAATGCCAAGCATTACTGTAAGATCAAAGCGTTGATGCCAGTTAAAATGTTGTTTTATGTAACCCTCCTAACACAAGAGTACCTATAGGAAAGAGTACTTGTAGAAAAAAGGAGGAAGAAAAAAATCGAAGTTGGAAAACATTAGGTAACAAAAAGAAATGAACAAAGAATCTATAAAACAACCAGAAAGCAGTTCCTAAATGGCTATTGTAACAAGTATCTTAAAAGTAAAGAGATTAAACTTCAGTCAAAGGACAGAGAAAAGCTAAATGAACACCAAGCAAGACCCAGGCAATCGCTGTCTACAACAGAATCTCTTCACTATTCTTTTAAGTTTTTATGATTTCTTTTCTTTTATTATTTTTAAGTAAAACAAACTATCATTTTAATTTTACGTTACAATCCCAGTTCCCATTCCGTCCTCCCCTCGCATTCCCTTCACCTACTCCCCCCCACCCCAACCCTCATCCACTCCTCAGAGAGGGTAAGGCACCTTGTTTTGGGGAAGGTCCAAGGCCCTCCCTACTATATCTAGGCTGAGCAAGGTATCCATTCAAAGAGAATAGGATCCCAAAAGGCTAATACAAGCAGTGGGGATAAATCCTGGTGCCACTGCCAGTGGCCCCTCAGTCTGCCCCCCCCCAGCCATACAACTGTCACCCATATTCAGAGGGAATAATGGGACCTTCTATAACTGAGAAGCTTTTATAAAGCAAAGGACACAGTCAAAAAGACAAAAAGGCAGCACACTGAACGGGAAAAGATCTTCACCAAACCCATATCAGACAAAGGACTGATCTCCAAATATATGAAGAACTCAAGAAATTAGACATCGAAATTCAAAATAACCCAATTATAAAATGGGGTATAGAACTAAACAGAGAATTCTCAACAGAAGAATCTCAAATGGCCAAAAGACATTCAAGGAAATGTTCAAAATCCTTAGCTATCAGGGAAATACAAATCAAAACAACTCTGAGATACCATCTTACACCTGTCTGAATGACTAAGATCAAAAACACCAGTGATAGCTTATGCTGGAGAGGATGTGGAGTAAGGGGAACACTCCTCCATTGCTGGTGGAAGTACAAACTTGTACAACCACTTTAGAAATGAATATGGCAGTTTCTCAGAAAATTGGGAATCAACTTACCTCAGGACCCAGCAATACCACTCTTGGGCATACACCCAAAAGATGCTCAATCATACTACAAGGACATTTGTTTGACTATGTTCATATCAGCATTATAATTAATAGCCAGAACCTGGAAACAACCTAGATGCCCTTCAATTGAAGAACTGATAAAGTATGTGGCTTATTTACATATTAGAGTACTACTTGGTGGAGAAAAAAAAAACAAGGACATCTTGAAATTTGCATGCAAATGGGTGGAACCAGAAAAAAAAAAAAAACATCCTGAGTGAGGTAACCCAGACCCAGAAAGATGAACATGGTATGTACTCACTCTTAAGTGGAAACTACCTGTAAAGCAAAGGATATTGAGCCTATAGTTCATGATCCTAGAGAAGCTAAATAACAAAGTGAACCCTAAGAAAAACATACATAGATCTGCCTGGAAAAGGGAAATAAACAAGATTGTCTGGCAAAATTGGGAGCAGGGGTCTGGGGGAGAAGGGAGGGTGGAACAGGTGAAGGAGGGGAAAGGGGGAGTAGGCAGGAGAACCTGAAGGAATGGTATAGTTGAGATGGAGGAAGGACAAAGTTGAGAGCAAGAAAAGAGATATTTTGATTGAGGGAGCCATTATGGGCTAGCAAGAAACCTGGCTCTAGAGAAATTCCCAGGAATCCACAAGGATGACCCCAGCTAAGACTCTAAACAATAGAGGAGAGGGTACCCGAACTGGCCTTGCCTTGTAGTCAGACTGATGAATATCTTAAATATCACCATAGAACCTTCATCCAACAACTGATGGAAACAGAAGCAGAGAACCACAGTGGAGCACTGGGCTGAGCTCTCAAAGTCCAATTGAAGAGTGGGAGAAGTGAAAATATGAGCAAAGATATCAAAACCATGATAGGGACACTTTCTGAAATAGTCTACCTGAGCTAATAGGAGCTCACCAACTCCAGCCAGACAGAAAACGTATCTCTTCACCTTTAAAAACACAGTTGGACTGAAAGTAGATGACAGAAGATTTTACAGGCAAGTGGAAAACAAAGGGGAGCAGAAAGAACCTCAGTTATAGCCCAGCAAACATTCTTCAAGCTAAGAACTGTGGCATAAAAGGAGGCTCAGCTATATTTACAAAGAGGAAATGAATCAGTAAATTTAGCCATAATTAATGTGTCTGTATACAACAACTGAACTCTTAAATATATAAAGTAAATATTAACAGATCCAAAAGGAGAAATGAGTGGCAATATAATCACAGTAGGAGACTTAATATGCCATTTCAACAATGAGCAGACAATTTGAATGAAAAATCAATAAGGAACCATTGGATCTGAACTGTTCTTTAGACCAAATGGACTGAATTCCATTTAGCAGCAGCAGAATAGAAATTGTTCACAAGCACAAACCAGGCATTCTCTGGAGTAAATCATCAGTTAGTACTCAAAGCAGGCTTAACAACCTTTGGATGACTGAAATTCTATTAATTAATCTTTTCCATCTGCAATGGTATACAACTAGAAGTTGATAATGGAAGAAGACAGAAAAAAATCACCAATGGAAATGAAGTATACCCTCTTCCACTGAGGTAGTGACATCAGAAACAATGAAAAGTATGAATGCAACAGAGTAGTAAGAGAGAAGTTTATAGAAATAAACTCTACATTAAGAAAGCACACACAAATCAACTTTATAGGTTTATGAATCAGAAAATCAAAATAAGCCCAAAGTTGATCAAAGAAAGAAAATAATGATTGGAGTATAAGTAAATGAAGTCATCTATAAACGTCAACTAAATTTTTATTAGATTAAACTGAAAGATCTTTGTCTAGACAGTAAAAAGAAGATTTACATAAAATGAGAGATACAAGAAAAGTTATTATAACGATAACACAGAAATATTAAATCCTAAAAACTGCTATGAACAATTGTAGGTCAAAATATTGGAAAATCTAGAAGTAGTAGGTTAATTCCTATGACATCCAACTTAACAAAAATGGGGAATATATGTGCCTTTAATCCCAGCATTCATTCATGGTGGTGGAGACAGGCTGGGTTCTGTGAGTTGGAGACACCTGGTCTGCATAGGTAGATTCCCTATGTTGTGATTTAGTCCTTCAGACTTATCATGTATCTGTTCATTCTCAAGATTCAGCACTTGGTGTTTGCCCCATGGGGAACTATTTTTATCTTGACAGCCTTCAGCTGCCAGCTCAATCACTTCAACCACTTCTTTGATAAACTTTTCCACCCCTCTCAGCTAACCTTTACAGAGAGTTTCAGGTCAGATCTTTCTCACACAAGAGTTGCTGATCACAGCCACCATTTAAGCAATACTGGTATGCCTAACATCTATCTGCTTGTTTCCATGGAAACAAAAGTAATGTTTTAATTACCATGAATTTCCCTGTGTCTGGATCTCTACTGGCCTCAGTGCAGGTTTTCAGTAAATATTAATTGAATTAATTCGTGAAAGAATAGGCTAGGCCTAAATTGGCCACTCACTTGCTGTGAGAATGTAGGCAAATTACTTTTTAGGGCCCAAGTTTCTCAACTACAAAATGAGATGAGCTGACCTCCTGGGACTTCTCACTTTATGCACTGTATGAAGCTCCCATCTAAGTCACAGACAAGGCAAGATTTCAATTCACCCTTATGTCATTATAAGCTGCTCACTTAGGCATGTCTCTGTGGGATGTGCTTTTGCTCACCTCATTACGATCCTGAGAAGACCAAATAATGAACTCCCACATCCCATTCTTTTAACAGAGGAAGCAATGATGTGAAGAGCAGAAAAGAATTGCTGAGACCATATCATGCATATTATGGTGTAAGAACACAACCACAGTTTTAAAATGTTAGCCTACATGAGCATCTCCCAATTCACTGTTTATTTTTTTTATTAAATTTTATTATTCAATTAAGGATCTCCGCCTCCCCCCCCC
>NC_022010.1:96897265-96897952 GCF_000317375.1 Microtus ochrogaster
ACTCAGGACCGCGAGGGGTACACCCACACACTGAGACAATGGGGATGATCTTTCGGGAATTCACCTGGTCTTGGTCTAGCCTGGGTCTGAAAAAACCAATTCACTGTTTAGAAATGAGTATTTCTCAGTTCTGTTTTGGTCTGGGGTGGAACCGGAAAGGCTCCTTCTTATGGGACACCGGGTGATTCTCATCAAGGTAGGATTTGGTTATACTAGAGCGAGTCACAGTTCCCTGTAGTAAGGTGTCTGAAAGACATCCTCTCTAGGAAAATGTGAAACCCTAAAGGCTAAAAGGAAATTCAGTCGCACCAAGCTTAATGAACAGAGGTAGTTCCATTTACAGGAAGTTTGCTCTCCTCGGTATGTTTACAGTGTCTAGAGGCATTTTTGACAAGACTGGCAGAAACAAGTGTGTTATTTAGTATGCAAGGGGTAGAAGCTATAGATTTTTCAAGCCTTCCTGAACTGTGCAGGGCCACTCTCTTCAGTGAGAATTGTCTGGCTCAAATGTCGTTAGAACTAATATCAAGGTGCCATCAAGCCAAATAAAACTGCCAAATCAGGAATGACGCTACACTCCTGTAATCCCAGCATTTGGGAGGTGGAAACAGGAGGATTGGAAAACTGTAGTTATTCTTTGGTTTACAGCAAGTGCAAGGCCAATTTGGACTATGTGAAATTTTCTCT
>NC_022010.1:96898081-96929429 GCF_000317375.1 Microtus ochrogaster
TGTGTGTGTGTGTGTGTGTGTGTGTGTGTGTGTGTGTGCTACATGAAACTATAATTACTGGGCCACATGCCAAAAATGTGTCAGTTGACTTGATAGGATCAGAATCTGCTGACCAAATCTAGGTGCTAATCTGAGACACCATTTCAATACCTTGCTACCTCAGCACTTCGGGAACTAACCACATTGGTGAGGCTAGTTCATTAATTATCAAGCAAGAGCTTCATTAGTAAAGCTTACTATTTGATGTATAAGTTGTGTGGTTTTCTTAAGAAATAGCCCAACACCACAACAATGCCTGGGTGTGAAAAAGGCTCCTTGACTCCTGCGGGGGAAAAACCTCACATGTGATTCATACAAACATGAAAAGGGTATTTCAAGGGAGACTCAGCTTTTCTTTTTTGGCTATAAGCTTTTTATCCTGAGTAGGCTAAGACAGTCTCTTTATATTTATCTCCTTTTTAGATAGAATTGCAAGAGCTAAGGTCTTCTGCAGCTTAAATGCTGTACTTAAGCCAACACTGGAAATGAATGTAAAGCTAAACCCACAAGCTGAGTTAGTTAGTACGGTAAAGCTATTTGAAATGTTTAAGACAGGCTCACTTTTAAGCAGAGCTTGACATTAATTAATCATTCATTGGCTTCTGGAAAGCATATGGAGTGTCCTGCTCAGGGTCTTCCAGATAACGCCCACATGCAATGACAAGCTCTATCAACTGCCAGCACCATTCCTTCCTTACCTGCACTGGCCAAAGTGCGTTATGAAAATAAATTTAAAATTTAACTTTAAAAATTAAGACTGTGACTAGTATTTCAAAGTTTCTCTTACAGTTTAAGATTGCTGTGGTTGGGAAATTGTTGGCATAGTAAACGGTTTCCATGCTAGCATGAAGACCAGTTTAGCCTCAAAACTCATGTAAAAGATCTGGACATGGCCGCTTGTGCTTGTCATCACAGGACAGGGGAAGCACGAGACAGGAGACAGGTGGATCCCCTGTTCTATAGCCACTAGGCTTCCTGACAAACTCCAGTGAGATGCTACCTTACAAAATAAGGGAAGGAATACTCCTAAGGATAGGCAAATGAGGTTGACCTATGGACTCCACATAGCTGTACACACACACACACACACACACTTTTGAATTGTTCGTAAGGAAACACTTGACAGTTACTGAAGTTGAATCCTATTGCCTTAAACACAGAAGCTTCCTACTGAAAATAATAAGGTAAGCATGAAGAAAAGATTCCCAAGATAGGAGCATGGTTAGAAAGGCAGAAAAAAATAAGCTGTATATAGTAGAGCAAATGGCATTCTCAAAGCTAATGTCAGAAGGCAGAGAGACAAAGCACTAAAATGAAATTGTCGTCTAAGAAATAACAGCATATTTTCAGAGATAACAATACTTAATGTGCTCAGAGGTCTTGTAGAATACCCAAAAAATCTCCTGCCTAGAGAACCAAGAAATGTTTTCTTTTATTTAATGCATGGCTCCCCTGCTCCGATTACAAGCAGTTCCAATACTCTCTATGGAAATGAATAATATGATTTAGTTTTTCCTATAATAGCAATAAAAACAACAAAAGTATAATAAAAATAATTTCTGAGAAAACAATTTTCTTTTTGATGAACATGGAAATGTGTTCTTCAGTACTTTAAGAATCAACACTGAGATATGTCTTCCTCTCTCCTTTGGATGAAAATCAATAAGACAGAGCCAGTGTTCAAATTTTATGTGCACACAAATCATCAAAGCATCTTGTTAAGGTGAAAAGTCCAATTTTACAGCAGAGGCTCCCAAGATGCTGCACTAGACATGTGGGATGTCTGTGTTTCTTGTCGCTAGACTAAATTTTAAGTACCAGTGGATTTGACCTTTTCTATAAAACTATAAATAATTGAATTGCTTCAACTAATATCCAGTAAGGGTATAAAGTGAATATGCTTGTCCTAGTGAAATTTGCAAAGTGTACATCACATTGAGAAAATCAGCCTTGTCAGTTAATGAAGGCACTGGTGAGGGAAAAAAGTAACTAGAACCCTGCAACACTGTTAGTAAAACAGGCACCCATTCCTTTCTTCCCATGCACACCCTTCAAGACTCCAAATCAAATGTGGCCACTCTTAGGCAATGGGAATGAAGGTTTCATTCCTTTCTGTCTATGTACAACCTTCGGAACTCAAATAAGACAAGGTCACCCTGAGACAATGGGAGCGGGCGTGATCATTCCCCATCCTCCCATACACAACCTTGAGAACTCCAGATCCGAGGAGGTCAGTATGAAACAATGAGATAGTAACACAAACCTTGCTAGGACCATTCTATAACCATGCCTGCAGACAGAGAGAAGCAAGAACATTATGTCAAGCACAACAGTGATGATTGATGACATCACTGCGCTGTGAGCTTTGTTCTATCTCTTAAATAAAAAATATTAACATAACCAATTATAGGCTCGAGCACACTTCCTGCCTGTGCCTGAGGTAAGCACAATAAAAGTGTCTCAAGGGAGTCAGGACTCCAATCCCCGAGACCTACAAATAGGCTTATCGCACAGCAGAAATTAAAGTTGGCAATGGGCTCGCCTGGAGATGTGAAGGTTATTGCACCTTGCCTAGGTTTCCCTGGATGGAATACCAAGAATCTTCGAGAGTGTAGGAGGAAGATAGAAAAGCCAGTGCTAGAATGTCAGAGTGCTTTACAGTTCTCTTTGAAGAAGGGTGGAGGGGCGCGAGCTGAGAATGTTGGATGGAAAATCAAAGAATCAGCCATCATCTAGGAACTCAGAAATGAATGTCAACTTTTCAATGACTTCATCTCTGAGCCCAGGAAGAACCATATTTAGTTCCTGACCTCTAGGGCTGTGAGAAAATGAACTTGTTTTGGTTTAAGCATCTAAATTTGTGGTAGTTACAAGAGAAATATAAAACTAATTATTTTATAACCCAACAGGTACGCCTACCATATTTAATATCCTCCAGACAACCTAGTCCAAGGCCAAACTCTATAATAATCCCCTGCAGACACCTTCCCATTGAGACATCATGCAGTCTCTTATGTTGTGTGGTCTCCCTCTGTAACAACAAGTTAATACATCCAACTTCATCTGAGAAAAAGTATATTCCTGTGGCTGGTACACTGCTTTACTGCAACGGAAACAATATTAATAAACTGAGCTCTAAAATTCCCAGGAATCCACAAGGATGACCCCAGCTAAGAACCTAAGCAATAGTGGAGAGGGTGCCCAGACTGGCCTTGCCCTGTAGTCAGATTGATGAATGTTTTAAATATCACCATAGAACCTTCATCCAGCGACTGATGGAAACGAAGGCAAAGACCCACAGCAAAGTGCTGGACTGAGCTCCCAAAGTCTAGTAGAAGAGTGGGAGGAGCGAGAATATGAGCAAAGAGGTCAGGACCATGAAGAGAACACCCACTGGAACAGTTTAGCTGAGCGAATGGGAATTCACCAATTTCCAGCCAGACAGGGAAGGTACCAGCATGAGACCAAACTAGATCCTCTGAACGTGGTTGACAGTTGTCTGACTGGGGCAGTCTACAGGGCCACTGGTCGTGGCACAAGGATTTATCCCTATTGCTTGTATTGGCTTTTTGGGAACCCATTTTCTTTGGATGGATACCATGTTCAGCCTAGATATAGTAGGAAGGGCCTTGGACCTTCCCCAAAGCAATGTGCCTTACCCTCTCTGAGGAGTAGATGGGAGTGGGGTGCGGGATGGGGGGATGCAGAGGGAATGGGAAGAGGGGAGGGAGTGGGAACTGAGATTGGTATGTAAAATAAAAAAGATAGTTTATTTTCTTTTTTAAATAAAACAAAATAAAAATAAACTGAGCTCTAACTTCCAAACTGGAACAGGGGAAGTTGCTAGAGGTTTACTAAGACCTGAAGGCTCTGTAGAAATTTTCTAGAAAAGGGAATAAGAGAACAAAGAAATATGAAACTCCCCATTTTAGGATAGAACTGAGACTACGGAAAAGAGTGGCTTTTGTGTGCCTCTTGTTATTCTTTTTCCTTAAAACTACTAATGTGGGATTTCCTTTTGTATATGTGCTGCTTTTATTAGTTAATTCATAAAGCTCTTTTGGCCAATGATTTAGCAGAGTAAAGACAGCCAGGAAATCTAAACAGAGATACAGAAAGAGAATAGGCGAAGTCAGGGAGATGCCATGTAGCTGCCAAAGACAGACACCTGAACCTTACCGGTTGGCCACAGCCTCATTGTGATACACAGATTAATAAAAAGGGGCTGATTTAAGATGTAAGAGCTACTAGGAATATGTCTAAGCCATTGACCAAACAGTGTTGTAATTAAAAGTTGTTTGTGAAATATTATAGGAATTGGTACTGAGATTAAAAATGAGGATGAATAATGACTTAAATTTCCCCTGAGTGAATATGAGGAGGTTTGGATTGAGAGGGGCAGAGGGAAGTTGAGGGTAGGGAGTAGAAGGGAGAGGATGCTAAATTTAAGTTATTTAATTAAATAAAAATAAATAATTTATTTTCAAGCATGTGAACATCCTGAAAAGATATCGATAATGTCAGTTAGGTGTCAATTGGCAAGCACATGAGTAAGGTTTCTCTTTCCTAATTAATAGTAGGCATGTGGGGCATCAGAAGACTTCATCCTGGTATGTTAGTCCAAGACTCGCTTTCCCATTTGCTCACTGTTTACCCATTGGACAAATAACCTCTAGCAATTTCTTCAAAGAGAACCAGTGTCCCATGATATTTCTCAGATTTAAATAAAATTCTATTCACACAATTCATAAGCTTCAAACCACAACATGTAATGCATGATACTGTTGTTGACCAGAAAGAATTACAGTGACAGTATCTATCAGGAGGGAGCAAATTTCTGCATGATGGAAAGGATGGAAAACAGAAAAAAGGAAACAGCAGCATAGCTTCTCTCCCTTAGCACTTCATTTACATGATACGTTCAGATACAAGTGCTCAGCCTCAGGGAGGAGGGTCCTAGGTCTGTTCTAGCTACATTCCTCCAAGCTCTGTTCCTGAAGTTCACAGAATCTAATGCAATTGAGGGCTTGACTTTCTGTTCTAGGGGGAAGCCAAGGACTGTCCTATATTGATTTTGGAATCTTGTGGAGTTCCCTGACCAACAACTCAAAGAGAGGGTCCCCATGTCTGGCATTGGGTATTTTTTTAATACTCTATGGCTTTGGGAAGAGCATTATGGAACTCAAAAATGTATTGAGTTAATCCAGACGCTAAAAGACAAAGATTATGTGCTCTGTTTTATGTGTGGGTCTTATCTGAATCTTTATATTTAAATATCTAACCTGGAGCAAACAAAGAAACCAGGAAAATAAACGGGGACCACGTAGGAACAGAATCTTCTGGAGATGGTGTAGTAGGTGCTACAGGACACAGGTGCTGAGAAGAGAAAAATAGGAAAATGTGAGATTTCAACAGGGGTGGCAGATGGATACTACTAAAGAAAACCACAGCTGGTTACAATGCAGAGAATAACAGATTGTGGGGCACCCA
This sequence comes from Microtus ochrogaster, assembly GCF_000317375.1. Lineage (NCBI taxonomy): Eukaryota > Metazoa > Chordata > Mammalia > Rodentia > Cricetidae > Microtus > Microtus ochrogaster. The sequence continues at coordinate 96,903,611 of NC_022010.1, forward strand.
TTTTAAATTGATGGACCTAAGTCTCAGGGAATACCAGAAAGATCTTAGGAGACAAAGAACCACAGTATCTGCTACAGGATAGTGTCTTCTATATATTACAGAGAAGCTACACCCATGACATATCAACCATATGGTTGCCCAAACCAGACCTGTGTAAAGACACACCAACTCATACTCCAGTATGGATAGCAGAAATCTCACAAGGCTCTACCCCGAGATGAAAAGTTATAGGCAGTTAATGGATGCTGAGAGAAGGAGAATCAGTTTCTCTGAGGACCAACCCCTAATCGGTTATCCAGTATCAAGCTGTCAGCCCCTAACATGCATACACTTTTGAAAAATAAATTATATTACATATTTTAAAAGGCACATAGAGAGAGGGGGCGAAAGGAAGAGAGACAGAGAGATAGTACCCAAAGATGAGGAAAAAGCAAATGTTCCCTTCAAATTCTGAGACAATATTTAAAAAAAAAATAAATGCTGGGATTAGAACAGAAACAGAGACAAGGTAGTATAACAGAAAATCCAGCTGAATACTGGGAACGGAAAATAACAGGGTGACCAGTGACCTATGATTTCCAGTCTGTTGTAAAATACCACCCCTCCAGCCTGAAGGTTGGTCTCTCTCACACTAAATGAGTCCTGTTCACCAATGAGCTCTGTTCCTATATCCAGACTTCCAGTACATCTTAAGAGCATGTCATTCTTAAATAGGACAGGATTATGTTCAATTCTAAGAATGATTACTGTAGCATATTATTATTATATTGTTGTAACATGGTCTTATTATCAATGAGACTACCAACAATGACAGCACACCAGTGGAAACAGAACATAGATATTTAATTTCTAAATTAATCCATACTGAAAGAACTCAGGGCTTCTGGAGAAATCCCTATATCCACAACAGAATAGAAAAATTCATGATGAGCCTCTAAACTAGTTTGTTGAATCAAAAACCAGAAAAATAGTTCAAGAGTAGTGTGGACCATTTCCACAAGACATAGAAGTCATCATGAATAGTGTTAGCCCTCCAAGTCCAGAATACTTTGAATATCAAATTTAACAACAGTATTAATTAATATAAACAGTTGGATAAAATAAGAAACTATGAATCAGTGTCAAAATCCATATTAATAAACTTCTGATATGGATCCAAAAGAATCCATTTAAATTTAAAAAATAACCAAACACAATAAGTAAAGGGAAGAAAAGCAAATTTTTTTTTTGGTTTTTTGAGACAGGGTTTCTCTGTGGTTTTGGAGCCTGTCCTGGAACTAGCTCTCTAGACCAGGCTGGTCTCGAACTCACAGAGATCCGCCTGCCTCTGCCTCCCGAGTGCTGGGATTAAAGGCGTGCGCCACCACCGCCCGGCTATATCAAGTAATAAATGTAATAAGACTTAAAATTTTTAATTCTAAATGGAAAAGTAGCTTTATGGTAGAGAAACTTGAAGAAAACCTATCAATATGTGATGAACTGATATCAGCTGAAACTGCATGAGCCAACACAACACAGAACAGCTCTGGTGAGAAGCAGAGAATGATACAGCTTCATTTTTACGGTGATTCTGCGAGATCCACCATATGAATAAATAATAAGAAAGGTCAAGAACATTCAACAAAAAAATTTGGTTCATAGTCTTCAAATGGGTTGATGCCAAGAAACACAAAGGCCAAAAACTGGTCTGGATTGAAGAACACTAAAAAGATATATATTATACAGGGTTGAGTCCTGAGGGGAAAGGGAGCTACCAGAGACAGTGCCAGACAACTGACTAAATTCAGAACAACAAGTGTGCACTGAAGTTTGGAGGGAAAGCAAAGGACTTCCCAAAGGATTTGCCTTAATAGAAACCTATGTAGAGTAATTGATTTTCTTGATTTTTTAAAGAAAATTATTACTGCCACTTATATATTAAATAGTAGGTTTAACACCCTTCCGATACCTTTCATATACTGAATAGTGAACACCTGAATGGAAGGACTGTGTTTTATTTGTGTCCCTAGATCTTAGACTGGTACTCAGTGCTGTCATGGTAGGGTGAGTGTCTGTCAAAGAGTGAATGTCCTCTTGAAGACAGTAAGCTTCCAAGTCAGAGTTTACCTGCTTGAACATTTGCATAGTCTCAAAATGCTAAACACAGTGGACAAAGCCAATGCTTCTTAATGCATGCATAAATAAAATAAAGTATATGTATATTCATAATCAGAGGTGAAGAACTTGAAGAAAATAAAACCCATCTATTGAAAAATGAAAAATATACTACATGATTTTAGCAGTTGGCATGGCTTTATTGATAACAACTTAGGGCTCTCTAAATACAGAGTCTCTTAGCTCAAGCCATTTAATTGTAATTCACCCACCAGTCTGTGGTATTTAGGCTTCACAAAGCAAAGTTTATAGATACTAGGAGAATAAAGAATCCAAACTGAATTAATTGAGAAATTAAAGAAACATTTTGTTTTTACTCTTTTAGTATACAACATTTTTTCTATGCTCCTAATGAACATAGAGAAATAACAACTATAGTGTATTTGGATTAAGTCTGAGACATTTCCATCTCTCTTCCACATTGATTGTTACTAGTTCTTTGAAAGTTTCGTGCAATGTGTTTTAACCATAGTCATCCTCCCTCCCCCATCTCCACTTGCCTTTTCTTACCCACCCAACTTTTTCTCCTTTCTTGGTTCGTTTTTGTTTTGTTTTGAATCATTCAAGGCCAGTTAGAGATTCCCAAATATTCTTAGATGGGTTATCTTCCTCTGATGTGTGGTCAACTGACCAGGGCAACACTCTTAAACTTAGCTCCTCTCCCAGCAGCTAACAATTGTCACTATCCTTACAGCTTGGATAGGATTCTATCTCCTATTCTCATGTACAATCTGGGATTTCCTCTGGCTTGGACTTGAGCAGGCATTTTGCACGCTGTCACAACCACTGTTAGTTCATGCTTGCAGCTAGATGTCCTGCTGTGTTTGGATGACACCATTCTTTTAAGCCATCACCTGCTTCTGGCTCTTGCACTCACTCTGTCCCCTCTTCCATACAGTGGTCCCTGAGCCTTGGTAAGATGATATTCAGGGTATATGTTGCATTTAGTGTAAGCAATCTGTGGTCTTTTACTCTCTGCGCCTTACCAGTTTTAAGTCTTTGTATTAATCACCATCTACTGCAAGTAGAAGCTTCCCTAATGGGTGTTGAGAGATGCATTGATCTGTGGGTATAGCAATATCATTAGTGTTCAGTTTAATACTAAATTCACTTAGTAAAATAATAGTAGGTTCTCCCCCAAGATTTTGGACCAATAATAGTGCCAGGTATGAGTTTCATCTTGTGGGATGGAGCTCCCATCCAATCAGAAAGCGGCTCTTATTGGAGGCCAATGAGGACCTGTAGACCCACAAACACCACAGGCTGTTGCCATTGCTTCTGGTTACCTTCCATTACTTGACCCTAACACTGATGACACCGTTACTTGTGTCACTGAACATGGGGAAATCAATCTGGGACTAACGTGGAAGCTTTACCACTACTAGTTAGTCCTGGAAGGTACTATGCACTCGACTGGAGGAGAAAGGCGATCATCAATCAGAACCACCCATAAGCTTTTGTGAACATAAGCCACTAGAGGTTGAAAATGTTGAAGAACACAAGAACTAACAAAACACAGTAAAATAAAAGACCAGAACAAAAGTGTGCATGCTGAAGGAAACAGATTTATTGGGAGATTAACAGTAAGACCCTGTCCAAACACTCCAATTAAAAATACGAGTATGTTGATGCAGTTTAGTATATGAGCAGAACAACCCAGGAGGTAAGCTACCTCCTGCGCTGCTAGATTTCAGTCTCTTGTAAAAAGCTGTGTCTTGCTGTCCTTAGCTGTAGATGAGGTTCAGGATGGCACTGGCATCCTGTTCAGCACCGAAGGGCAATACCACTGTACGTTGTCTGGATCTTCTAATTACATGGGAGGCTGGACGACAGACATTGCTTCTCGGGTTGTTCCTTGAGAAGATAACTAGTTGAGGGTCCTGTAGTCATCAGAGCCATTGATCCATCAATAGGTGCTGTAGCCGAAGCCAGAGCCAGAGCCCCATGGCCTGTAGAAGCTGCTGCCATAGCAACAGCCTGGATTTTGGTAGTTACTAACACCACCATAGCAGAAGTTGCGGGAGCTATAGATGGTTCCACAGCCATGGTTCAAGGGAGAACCCAGAGGCACAACACAGTTCAGGGGAGTGGCTCTGTAGGTCCCATGGAAGTTGGTTCCATAGCAAGGATACCCTGGGAAGTAGCTTCCACAGCAGAAATAGCGAGTCATGGTGGCAGGTGTGGAGAGAGAGTTGGATAGACTGTGAAGAACAAGTTACCCAAGTGCGAATGAAGCATCTCTCCCACACGCGACTTTTTATACCCTGAGTTGGTGGACATGACACGTCAGTCACTGCACTCCTTCCCACAAATTTGCATAAATAAACCTATTATTTTTCTAATAAAATGTGCATAAAGAAACCCACAGACTCTTTAGCCACATTTTTGTTGGCTTTTCTGTTTACAAAGGAATGTGTGCTATCTTCAAAGCCTTGACACATCACTGAATTCTTTTCATCAGTGTCCCAGTTTAACTACTATCCTGATGGCATCATCTGAGGCTCTAAATCTTCTGCTTATAAACTCCTCCCATTTGGCACAACTCAGCTAAAAGAGCTTTTGGCAAGAATGTAAACACTCAAACAAAGACATAACCATCGTCTGAGATCATTGACTCTTGAATAAAATCATTCTAAAACAATAGTTAGAAACACTATAAACCCCATGAAATTCAATTCCTGTATCATCTCAAAACATTGGTACTTGGAAAAGGAGGGTTTTTGTATTGTTTTTTTTTTTTTGCTTTGGTGGGGGAGAACATCATTTAGAACCAGGTAAAAGTTGTGGCTGGAGCACATTGTGAATGTATTAGATACTGCTGAATTGTTGGCTTTAAAATAACTTGTTTTGCTTTATGTAAATTCATCTCAATACTGTTTTTACTTTTCAAGAGCATTACTATAAAAATCATTTGAACAATTTTTTTAAAAGACACAAATTTAGGGGAAGAGATAGGAAATACATTGGTTGGAGAGCTAAGGAGCTGGAGGGAGACACACATTGTATGCATGTATGAATTTTTAATTAAAAATGAACAGATCTCTTCATAAAAGCTGTAAGGGCACCACATAAGAAGATGGTTCAGGAAAAATCTACCAGTAATTTTCATCTGTCTCCTTTACGAGCATCTTCCTTGTTAACACATATTTTATTTTTTATAGAGAACATACAATATTTGTAAAACATCTTAAACATTGTCAAGCTGTCTTGTTGTGGTGTTATTGTGCCGTCCCTGAGTGGAACGATGCCCATTTCAAAGCCCTGTTGTACCACATCTGGTTCTCAGTGACTGCCAATAAATCAAGCCTAAATGCCATGACCCAGTTAAAAAATACTAGTATATCTCAGGATGCAGGATGCTCCTCTGCCCCCACTGCGTTATGTGTAATCGTTCCTTGTGATAAGGGGACTCAGACAAAATCTGAGCTTAAAATGCTAAATTCGTACCAATTTGAACCTTTAATAAAAAGCCATACTCCTGTGTGAATAAAAATCTGTATTCATTGAAAGAAAAAGTCATAAAGTTGCTGGAGATAGCTGGGCCCTATGGTGCATGATACAATCCTAGTGCCTCAGAGTTCAAAGCCAGCCCCGGAACCAGAGTGGGACACTTTAAAAAAACGATGTTAAATGGATATAGATTGACTTTTTTTTTATTGTGAAACTGTGAAATCCATTTGGCAAAATGAATTATTCCCACCAGAACTGATGTACTCAGATTCTTTCTTGGGTTCTGTGAAAATAGAAGAAGAGAAGAGCAGCAATATACAAAACATCATGAAAGTGGTTACCACTTCATAAGATTATTATATGTTATGAGTGCATTTATAGGAGATAAAACCCTCTTCTGGTTCATTTTAGAAAAAAGAACAAATTAATAATATATATTTTACCATTTTAATATATATTTTACCATTTTAATTCATTTACTGATATACACATGTATGTATGTCATATGTATGTATAGACATACGTGTGTGTGTGTGTGTCTACGTCTATGTGTTGCCTTACAAGGACCTGGAGGAAAATCAAATTCTATTGTTCGGCTAAAGGAACCAAGCAATAAAATGACCCCTAATGACATTCTGTTATATCCATAAATCAGTGCCTCACTCAGCTGTCGTAAGGGAAGCTTCCTCCTGCAGCAGATGGGAACTGATACAGAGAACCACATCTGGACAATGTGCAGAGAGTAAGAGACCTTGGGACACTCAGTCCTAAGTGGGAGGACCTCATCCAATTCCTCCCGTCAGAGTTCAGGGAGCCTGCAGAAGAGGAGGTGGAAAGAGTATAAGAGCCAGGGGCCATGGAGAAAGCAAGCAATCCTCTAAACCAACAGGACTGATACACACAGGGGTTCGCAGAGACTGGGGCAGTGTGCACACAGCCTGCACAGACCCAAGCCAGGTGGGGTCCCAGCCCTGAGAGGGGAAGGTGGACAGAAGCTCTCATCCCTAACCAAGAGGCCACCACCAATGGACAACTACTTACATTGTTCCTCTTCCCATAATTCTCAGTGCCACGCCTCTACTTCCTGCCTGGTTGCCGTTGCGCCACCCCTACTTCCTGCCTGGCTACTGGCCCATCAGCATTTTATTAAAAGCAAAACAGGTGACAGGATAAAAGACCATTGTTCCATAGCACTAGACTGAGAAGAGCCCAGACATCTCTCCAGAGAAAAATCCCCCAGAATGGCCTCTGCTTAATCAAGTCAGAAGAAAAGGAATCATTTTCTCCCATTCACTTGGTTTCCTGTGTCTTGTTAGACTTTCCTGAAGCAAATTCTCAGCCAAATATTTTTTCAATATTTGTTTTTTACTCTAAATATTAATAATAATGAATATTCATAGAGAACTCATTTTGTGTTAAGCTCTACTATAAGAACTACATGTAATATTTATTTATATATTTTCCAAATAGAATGCCAGATAATAGAAAATGAAATACACTGTCCATTCATTCAAGCATTTAAAAAAACACTAACTTATTTAGTTTTTATAATAATCTTATGATGAGAGTATTATGGTATTTTATATGAAAACTGGTTCCAGAACATTGAGGGAAACTACCTGAGGTGACATCCTTAGAACTCAGCTGAACCTAACTCCAAGCCCATGTGATCTAGTCCACAGCATTGGCCTAGCTGCTTCACTATGCTGCATTTGAAACGTCATTAAAACTTTAAAAAGGGCCAGCTTGTAAAGAGCTTCAAATATGTAATCCATGGTGTTGTTGTCTTGAACACACCAGCCAGTAAAGGCTCATTTTGACTGAAGGAGAAAGCAACCCCAAACTGTCATGCTTTGAAAGACCTAAACAATTTCATATCGACATCACTCACATTCCCCAGACTAGTGCGTGTCTCAGGTGCATATAACCATTACCCAAAGACTTAAGGTGGAGTAGAGTTTTCAAGACCTGAAATATCACAGGGAGAGAGGGAATCCTGCCACACACACAGCACAAACTCACTCCTGAAGATTTTCTGCAGACATCAAGCATTGGTTCTCTCCTTTTCTCATTTCTGAAAGTCTGGCCACTTCCCAGCTTGCCACACTACCTGAACCAGGAGGAGAACATTCCAAATGTGTCCATCAACAGCAGTGACCTCCGCAGACAGTTTAGACTCCTTACATAGACTAAGCAATTTGCACGTACTTTTAAAGGAAGGGTATACCACGACTGCCCTGTGCCACATACACAACATGCTGTCATGATTGGAGTCCAAGAATTTAGGCTTTAAAACAGTATGACCTTCTACCAACACCTATATGGCACACTGCTGGCCAGGAATTATATCTGAGCCAAAATCTAGTTGATGCCTGCATGCTCTTGAGACTGTGCCAATCCTGTACCAGTGCAGAGGGCAGCACACAACACTTAACTATTGTAAGTAGCCACTCCCTGTTTATACCCTATACCTAAGGTCACACTTGACCCAGTAGAGAGTAGCTCCTGCATTTCCTTGAGCAACTATACTTCAGTGAGGAGACTATGTTTGACCTACCCATTGGGACAGCAGCACAGACTCCAGAAGAGGCCACTAAGGGATTCATAAACCTTGATAAGATCACTGAAGCTGAGAGGCTAAGTGTGAACCACATAACTGCAACCACAGCCAGCGTGTCCCACACAAGCAACATGAGCTCTCTCCCTATTAGAGTATCTGTCAATCAGAAAAGGTGTGAACCCAAGGACACCAGAAACGTGAAAAAGCAAAGAAACAAGATGCCACCAAAGAAGCAAGGTCACTTTCCTACAACTGACTCCAAAAAAAGGAAAACGGGTGTAAAAGGATTTCAAAATAATGGTCCCCCTTGAGGTGCTCTGTGAGATCCAGCGAATACAGACAGGCACTGCAGCAAGGTTAGCAAAACAGATCTGATCCGAACAAAGATGCAAACAGAGAACTAGAGACCGTTGACTCTTTCATTTTGGAGGGGTGAAGATTCTAATTAACAGAGTCAAAAGAATATTCGAGAACACTGGTAACCAATGAGATCAGGCACTAGGAAAAGAGCTCTTGAATTTGAAGGCAGGGATTTGAAATAAACTTGTTGGAGGAAAAGAAGGATAGAGAAATGAAAAGGTAAACAAGGCAAGGATATAAGAGGCACCAATAAGCCAACAAATGTTCACAATGTGGATATCCCCAGGGGAAGACACACAGGCAATTTAATAAGATAACAGCTCAAATTTTCAGAGTTCTTGGGAGAGATACAGGCACCCAGATTCACGATGCTCAACAATGCAAGGGAACATCTTCTCTGGGACACATGGTGAAACATTAAAAAAAAAAAATGAATGAAAATTCCTGGGAAAACTGTGTGTGCAAAGGCTGATGGCTCAGATGTCCATGAATGTGGCGTGGTTGGGATGCTGCTGGTCCAGAGCTCTGTGAGCGTTTGTCTCAGGAGATCTTCAGCCAACCAACTAGTCAGTCCTTGTCCAGCTCTGGGTCAGAGCTAGAGCCTGCAAATAGCAAATAAAGCTGAACCTAGCATCCTGACAAAAAGATACAAAATACTGAACTATATTAACCTACCAAAACCCTCTTCTCCAACAATGGAAGGGGGCTAAGAGTGCTATCAGATAGCATCTGAGGGTGGTAGTTGGGACTCCTCTGCCTGTTGTTCCTGCCCACTTAATGTTTTCTCCAAGGAACTTTTTAATGCGTTGATTTATAAGTTTCTTTATTCTGTTACTATAGAAGCCCCATGAAACTGCTTCTATGTTGAACATTGTATCTGGAGTAATCTATATCCCCCTGCCATGCTCACTTAATTGGGTTCTAGAATAAACTGTCTTTCATTCAGCTGAGAACTGTGCTTCTTGCATCAACAATATAAAAGCGAAAATGTATAAGCAATTTCAAAATTCTCTATTATTTTAATAGTGGAGATTATTTTAATGACACATGAATTTCAGAAACTCTAGTAAGAAAATTAAAAACAAAAATTCAGAATAACAACCATAGCTACAACAAAATAATAACAAATATAAAAAGAGGTTCTTAAAGTAACTTTGTTATTTTATGAGTTTTATGTAAGCCTCACAACACATATAAAAGTTAAAAATAAAAACGTATCACAATAAAAACAACCCAGGAAACTACAAACAGAAACAATAGAGTACGAAAATAACAAAGTTTCTACAAAACAATCAGAAAATGTCAATACTGCAGGAATAAGTGCTCCTCCAAACATTCCATCTGGCCACCGCAAAATGCAGACTCTCCTCAAGAGCGAATGAAACACTCTCAGGATAAATTACAGAGCAGACCCCAAAGCAAATGTGAGTCGCTTTAAATCATTTCTAGCTTTTTCTGATCACGTGGTACAACATTAAAAATCATTCACTAGTGGCCCTTTAGAAATGTTATGAATATAGAAAAATTGAGCAACATGTGAGTTTATGCAGAGAGATTTTAATTTTTTAAAAAATTCTATATGCAACTGAAAATAGACAGAACATACCAAAGATGAGAAAAAGAATGGGAGAGAGAAATCCCTAAAACTCGTGCTATAAAGCCAGCACCACTGGGCGCCACTCTGAGGATAAGCAGGAAAAACTGTGCCGATGTTCTATTGCCCAGTGGTGATGAGATCAGCAATAAGACATTGTGCTTTTCCAAATTCCTAGAAAAGAGGTTTCTAGTGCTCTCTTCCACAAAGAGTTAATAGATTTGAGCTAATGGTAAGTATGCTAATTATCCCAATTTAATCATAAACAATCTATACATGTAAGATAATAACACACTGTAAGTCATAACATTGAACAGCTATTACAAGTCAATAGATAAATATTATAAACATATTTAGTAATGTTTTTGGCAACATTCTAAAAGATTACATAATAAGATAAGAGAAATATAAAAATGTTTTAGGATTCATATAAGATTGATAAAGATTTTAAATATATAGATTAGATTTCTTAGATTGAGAAATTTAATCAACTATTATTTTAGATTGTTCAGTAGCTTTTTTTTCTCCTTCTTTCTTTCATAATCAATTACTACATCATATAACTGAGGGAAAGATCACCATAATGTTAGTCTTTCAAAGAAAGCCCCATAATGATTATTGGAAAATTAGAATGTAATTATATTATCTTTTTATTTACTTGTTTATATGTATATGCTATTTAAAGAAAAAAAACCAATAATTTAGTACCTCTAAGTAAGAAATAAGACTGAAAAGGATGATATAAGGGTGTCACTTATGTACCCTGTCATAGTTTTTAGTGAATACCTTGACTGGGCATAAATTACAGTACTTCACCACCTCTCAGCCTATGTAACTGCCCATATAGGAATCATCTTGCTCTAAATTCTAATCTCAAGCAGGCACAAAATTATACCCTGGCCTCCTTCCTTCAGCAGACAGTTCCCGCCACCCTGAGGAGCCTATGCGGTGCTTGACTGGGTAATCCAGGAAGGGGGCGACGGATGTCCTGTGATGAACCTCTAACCAAAGCTTATAAAAGTATGGCATCTTGGGGAAGAATCTGGAATAGTGTTTAGCTTGATTAGATGTCCTCGTTCAAAACCCCAGGCCTCCCATGTCTCTCCTTTCGCCCTTATTCATGCTCCTGAAGAAATGGTTCAAGCAGCCCTTCCTCTGAGACCTTGCTTTCTGGAAACTAAGACCAGAATATGTCTCAAACACTGTTTAGTAATATCTCTTTTGGAATATAAGTCCAAAATGACATAGCTTGCTGTGAGAATGTGTCTCTTAGCAATGTCAGAAGCTACAGCAGTGATGTCTCAACAAGAAGACTGCCTAAACATAAGCGGAACAAGGATGACATCAATAGACATGACAAAGTGGAGAGGGGAGAGCCAGCGAGCCTCAGCCTTATACAAAGAGCTACAGGCAATCAAGGAATACCAAGAACATAGTCTTCTCCAGGGAAGAGCATACCAGTTGGTTATCCAATAGCAACTGTTATATGTGAGTAGCACTATTCCAACTGAGCAGTTCATATTTAGGAGTGTGTGTGTGTGTGTGTGTGTGTGTGTGTGTGTGTGTGTGTGTGTGTGTGTAAAATCATTGGTTCATCTAACAAAACCTTTTTTAAGAAGCTATAAACTTGAAAGAGAGCAAGGAGAGGCATATGTGAGGTTTTGGAGGAAGAAAGGGGAAGAGAGAAGTTATGTAATTATATTATAATCTCAAACACCAAAGAAAAAAGAAAGTGTGTGTGTGTGAGCCTGCCTTTAAGGGATATAGTTTTTTGCTCTTTGGTGTGCTTGGAGTTGTACAGCTATCATTTTTATCCCTCCAAAGGGAAACTCATGATTAATGATATTCATTTCTCATTAAGTTAAACTCTGTCTCTGCGGACTTTCCACTCTGGACACTTAGCACATGGGAATCTTACATTCCACAGCCTGAAGCTCCTGGCTTCTCTCTCCTTATCCAGCTATGCTGCAGCTTGTATTACTAACTCATTGTTCTTATTCCAAACAGCACTCCACTGCACACTCTGCTTGTTGATCCACTGGTTGACAGACATTTGAGTTATGCAGGGCTAGCTAGCATGAATACTGATACTATGTGCATTCATGTACAGATGAGTTGTAACATATGAAAACTGGATATCTTCATTTTCTTTTGCATATCTGCATATACTCCAGTCTGTCACATTTCAGTAAATACCAGCCCCCTAATTCCTCAGAAGTGAAACTCAGTTTGCTTCTTCATCATAATTTCTTCATCCAGCATGTCACCAGGTCTAGTCAGTTATGCCTCAAAAATGTATCTCAAAGCCACTGGCTCCCTCCAGCCCCACTGCTGACACACGGTTAGACTACCCGCACTGTGCCCGGAGCACCACAGCCTGCCCTCTGCGTCTGTATCTCAAGGCCACTAGCTCCCTCTATCCCCACTGCTGACACACGGTCAGACTACCAGCACTGTTCTCTGGGCCACCACAGCCGGCCCTCTGCCTTCCTGTTTCCACTTTCCTTCCTCCACAGGACTCTTCAGCCATTACAACCTTTTTCAAGACAAACCGCTTTACCCTACTTTAAAAGCGTTCAGTGACATCCTGTTCTTAGAGGAAATAAAGGTGAAATGTCTTAGCATCACCTGTTTCCAATCTCACTTCTCACTGCTCATTTTCCAGGAAGCTCCCCTTGGGTCCATCCTCCATACAGGAGGCATCATTCTTGCACTCTCTCCTTGTACGTCCACCTGTATCTTGGGTTAGGCCTGATGGAGCAGCAGGTGGCAATTAATACAAAGAACAACAGCCAATCAGAATGCAGAGAACAAGAGACTGTGCAGTGCTTGGCTCTACATAGAACATCTTTATCATATTGCCTTCCCTCAGACTCAGGGATCATCGCAGAAAATGAGGTCAAAAGTTTGTTAAGAGCCAGAGAGAGGAGATATCTGTCTCAAAGCTATACTTTCTGTACATGGTAGCACAGTTGCACACGTGAATTCACAATGGCTGGGACTGTATGCACAAGACTTGAACAAGGTCAAGCCATGTGCATACAGCCACACAACCTAATGTGATAGGTCTGAGAAGGATGGGGAGCATCCACTGGATTTGGCGAGATGATGATGTCTGGTAAAGAAAAAGAAATAATGAAGAAGAGGAGTAGCAGAAGGAGAAGAAAAGAAGGATGGAGAGAGAAGGAAGAAGAGGAGCAGGAGATTAAGAAAGTTCATCCCAAGAGTGTAAAAGGAAATGAAAAACAACAATCAGCCACTCCATGTAATAGACTGCAGGGCCCTGAATTCTGCCAGCAATGGTGTGAACTTGATAGTGGATGAGACCGTAAGACTACAGCCCCAGCAAATACCCTGACGCAGAGGATAACAGAGTATACAGCAAAGTCATTCCCAGAATCTACCTCATAGAAACTGAGATAATAAATGGGTGCTACTTTTACACTGCTAAGTGATACTGGTTACCCAGTAATTAAGCAATTTAGTGTGTGCGTGCTTGTGTGTGTGTGTGTGTGTGCGCGCACACACACACACACACACACCATCTCTAATCCAGCAATTTTAAAATGTTATCTCATACCCATGCAAGTGTCTCCATCTCTGCTGGTGCCGGCCACCAAAGGACATTGCATTCGGGCTCCCTACACTCTCTGCCTGAATTTGAACTACATTATTCTACACATTGCATGGCATAGAAAGGGATGCCAGTTAGCTACCCAAAGTGTCCCAAAGCAAGTAGCTTCCGTCTGCACCTTACCTCCCAAACACTCTCCATTCTTCCGCACATGCTCAGTCTTGACTGCTTGCTCTCCATTCTTCCGCACATGCTCAGCCTTGACTGCTTGCTCTCTTTCAGGGCGTCTGCATTTCTGTTCTCCTCTGTTGCCAATCTTTTACTTTTGCAGGGTTGCTGTGATTTATTCTTTTTTAAAGGTGTCATCTTCTCCTCTCATTTCCAGGCATGTGGGAAAGGAGTAGGAAGTAGGTGCCTGTATTTAGCCTGACAGTTTGATACAAGATCCTTTCCAGGGCAATTTTCAAAATATTATACTGCCTCCCCCCAAAATCCACTTACAGACATTTTTCCTGTAACTAATGTCTGGCAGGAGCTTTTTATAGTAGTTCTTGTAAATACTATGCACCCACTATAAATTACATTTATGAAGAACAGACGATGGCACCGCCAAACATTCATACTGCAAGTTATAAGGCAGTATAAACCTATGTATTGAGGCTTTGTCCTCCTTGAAGTAAAGCATTAAGCTCGCGTGCATAAATGATGCCATTTTAAACAAGAAACAAGCCTGCGATACATCGTAGGGACCACCCACACCCACCAAGAGATTTAGGTACACAAATCCGTGAAGAGAAGGAAAACTAGAAACACTAGAGCTCTATGGAGGATCGTGCTCCTCCTGGAAAGCTTCCTGAACTAGAGCACAGTGAGAGGATTCTTAACTGTGAGCAGAAGGGCGCCAAGAGAAGTCCCCAAAGGAGTACCAACAGATAAGAAGAAACACGAAGAAAAAGATCTAGAAAAAAAAGCATCCAATGTGTGGCCTCGGAGACTCTCTTATTCTTATTATATAGCTCGGAATACAGTAGATTCCAATAAGTATTCTGATACATTGATAAACTGATTGACAAAATCAGAGTAAATGCCATGTTGTAGCTGTTTTAATAACAGCCTTACAGGACAGACTCTTGGATGGGACTCTGCTGCCCTCTGTAGGTTGTCACCATCACCTGCATGCTCAGGGTCAAGGGGGCACTAGACAGTTGCCTTGGTAAATGAATAGCGTGCTTGAGTCTTTGAAGTTGGGCTCCACGGGGAACACATAGACAGAAGCCAACGGTAGCCACAGAAAATGTAGCTAAAAAAAAGAGACAATTTTATTAAATACTTCTCATTCACTCCAGCTATGCTTCCTGTGAGAGAAGACTGCCCCAGACCAATTACCCTGATGCTGCCTCTTGCTGAGCCTTCTGTCTTTGTTGCTCTTTTCCTTGGTTTCATCAGAGGAAAACATGGCATGGAGTTTAGGAAAGAACCTAGAGACATCTGTTGGCTCAGCTAAGCCCAGGAAAATATTTTCCCAGTTTCTCCAGCAAAGAGACTGCGTGTTGTTGTTGTCTGGATGTCATCTCTGCTGTTATTGTTGCTTCTGCTTCTGTTATTTTAAAAATAAGTTAATCAAGGATCCTAAATATCAGGAAGCAGCAGGACATAGCCTGAAGGTGGTTGTTTTGAAATCCAGTGCACTCTTTCATGTCCAAATTAGCAGTTCACTATTCTGCCTATACACAGATATGACATTGAAAAAATTCAGTAATTTTCCTCTACAAGCCTTTATTCATTCTCTCTCTCTCTCCCTCCCTCCCTCCCTCCCTCCCTCCCTCCCTCCCTCCCTCTCATTGAAGTTTGGGAGAATTAGAAAAATTTGGAGCAAATTCAAAAAATAGTATTGAACAAGTAAATATAATATCTGGATAAATATTTTTTTAAATCACTGTTGAGGTTCTAGTCTCACTCAACAGAGGAATATATGTCCCTTTTCACTACTGAAAGTGAACGACTAAAAGACATGGTCTTTCAGACACGTGTGCCATGAGGTAGGGAGATGGCTATAAACTCAGTTCGTACCAAGAGCACCAACTGTCATTGGGAAGAAACAGCACAGTTTCGAGCACAGAGTGAGCTAGCTGGAGTCAGACTAGGGACTTGATATTCACTGAAATGATTCTGAGACACTCAGGGGAAAGGGCAAGATGGCAAACACAACATAGCTAAACCTAAAGTGAAATATCACTTCTGCGAGGTAGAGAAGGCACAAACCATGACAATGGTGATAAACACTGGCACGTGTTATCTTTATAACGTCATTAGTAGTTGATGAACATGCCCATAGAGAAACATGTTACCAACATTAACCAGCAAACCAAACTATCTTCCCAGGTTGGCCCAAAGAGACTTGTCAATCATAGAACCATGCTTAACTTTAGCTTGCTCTCAGCAAGTTGCCTTTGCGTTTTCCAGACATAGACTATTTTCCCCATCTTAGAGTGTATGCCCTTGGTAAAGATGGAGAATGGAACCCTTTCTACACCAAAGGCCTGACCATTGGCTAGTTTTAATTTTACATTTAAAAAAAAAAAGATGTTTGAAAGCTAGAGGCTTTATTAAGAAGCTAGGATTCAGACTGCTTCCTTAAGCAGGGAATGAAACTCTCACTTATCCATAGCCCAGTGGTGGGAAGAATGGGGAGAGGTGAAAATACTCTGACTGCAGTCATTAGTCAAGATCACAACCTCCTGGGGTCTCCAATTAACATGAACTCCGGTTTTCCTTCAGAGCTCTCAAGCCTGCAGCTGTGTTTCAAACAGTAGTGTAGCTGTAGAGTCAAAAAAGACTGGCCTGATTGACAGATCAATAACCTTATACTAATGCAATAACAATAAAAATAAAAGGCATTTTTACTGAGTACTTTAATACTAAACAGATCAGAGAGACCCAACCCTCTCTCGGGCTGTTTGGCTGGTGATTAAGTACTGTTGAAATGTGAGCTGGAGGAATAGCCCTGCTAGTGAAGAACTTGACTAGTAAGCATACGTCCTGGGGTTCAATCCCCAGAACCCATGTACAAATTCTTGCACGGTAACGGTAACGCATACTTAAAATCCCAGTGCTGAGAAGGTAGAGGCGGGAGGATGAGGGCCTGCTGGCCAGCCAGTCAACCCAAATAGATAAGGTCCAGACTAAGGAGAGAATATGTCTCAAAGAGGTGGATGATATTCCTGAGGATGACACCTAAAGCTGTCCTCTGGCCTCCACAGGCAGACACACATGACACACAAATGCATATACATGCACACACACACACAAACACACACCTATATGTGTATGCATTAAAAACATGCTAACTTCATGCTAGGACTTTTTGCTGGCACAGTTCTTTTTTTTTTTTTAAGCGTTAAAGATCTGAATTTTTGTTGTTGTTGTTGTTGTTGTTGTTGTTGTTGTTGTTGTTTTGTGTTTTATTTTTTTGTTTTTTGTTTTTTGTTTTTCCGAGGCAGGGTTTCTCTGTAGCTTTGGAACCTGTTCTGGAACTAGCTCTGGTAGACCAGGCTGGCTTAGAATTCAGAGATCCACCTGCCTCTGCCTGCTGAGAACTGGGATTAAAGATGTACGCCACCACTGCCTGGCTATTCCTTCTGTCTTTAAATGGCTAAGGCTGTGTTTCCAGCTTTGGGACCCTTTGATTGACAGTTGATGGCCTCTTAGCCTGACTGTTGCCGAAGCTGTCTTAGAGAGCAGCCGCTGGAGGAGTTGCAGAGAGCAGCTGGGAATGACCAGTTCTGCCTGCCAAGGAGTCACCTAGCATGGGTAATAGCTGAGACTCTCAACTCTCAAAGCTTAGGACCTATCAGAGTAGCCATGGGCACCAAGTCCAGAGGAAGAAGCCTCTCACTTTGAGAGCAGAAAGCCAAAAGTCTGTGGCTTTGAAAGCTTAGGACTATGAACATCTGCTTCTCCCAACTTCAAACTATCAGTCTTTAAGCCGGGAACTGGGAATCTACATGCATGGAACTGTAAGTCTTTAAGCCTGGACTATGAGTCTATGGATCTGAAAGTCCAGCCACTCAGCCTCTAGCATTTAACAGCACAGTGTTACCAATACTATGGAAGCTAAGCTTACCTGTTCTTGATTTCCATTCAAATGGAGCAAGAAAACCCATTTATGACAATATGCCTGGCATCCCTCCAAGAACTCTGGGTACATTCTTTGCTATGACTTTGGAAAACTCACTGTGGGGTACCTACTGCTGATATTGCATTATGACCAAGGAGAGTGAGGTGAACTAACTCATAGACAGCCATATAACCCTTAAGTGGAGAGGCAGGAGCAGAACACAGGCGGCCTGAATGACTGCTGGATTAGACACATCTGCCAGTATCACTGAGTAGAGAATAAGGCTCGAGTCAGTCCCGCGGCCTGGTAACCACTTTGCTATCCCATTGTCTTTCCTTCTTTTCTTTTCTTTCCTTTTCTCTTGAAGCAAACAAAGCTTCAGAAAGAAGGCAGCAGTGACTGACGAATCCCTAAGGCTGGAGGCTGGGTCTAGGGAAAAATCCAAGGACATAAAAATAGCTGAGACCTCCTTCCAAAAAAAAAAAATTAAAGTGGTAAGTTATGATAGCAGGGTCAACTGATCTGCCAGGCGAGCATGCGGACTGGAGGAAGCTCAGATTCTTCGACAGTAGAAGTAGCTGTTGAATACTGTGAACTACTCACTTGTCCATACGCAAAAGGCAAAATAGCTTAACGCTCCCTGAGGGCGATTTTCAAATCTAGCAAATGCATTTATATTTTGATTTAGAGGTCTCCAGCTAAATGCTTATTCCAAAGATGTGATGGCAGAAATTGGAGCAGGCCAATGCACAACTACATTGCTATGTGTGAAGGTGAAAATTCACAACAGCCCACACACCCATCTGCAAGAGACTGGCTGACTAAACTCTACATGGAGCCAACAAGGAAACTGAATAAAGGAAGCTCTCTGCATAATAACAGGGAGCTGCAACCAGAATTTTCTCGATGGAAAGGCCTGGACTGGGTGGCTGCGTTTCACTACATTTTGAGTTTGAAATGAAAATGGTAATTCCTATTTTCCTACAATTTTTATAAGAAACAATAGGGTGACAAGTCAAAAACCAGCGGTAAGGATTAAGAACATAGAGAAAAATGTGTCTCTCATTCTCTGTATTTATTTTGGAATCACATAATACTTTTATAAATTAAAAAATAATCAATCTGAAATTAGAAATCCCTTATCTGAAGAATGGTGATTGGTTAGGTTGGGAGGGGACTGAGGAGTCAGCTCGGTGAGTGCAAGAATGAGGAACTAAGTCGTAATCTCCAGCATCCATACAGAAGCTGGCCATGCCTGCATCCCAGCATTGGGAGAATGGAGATGGTTGTGTCTGGAGAGCTCACCAGCTTCCCCTGATCAGAAACAGCAAGCTTCTGGCTCAGCTGGACACCCTGTGTCAAAGGAAGACTACAGTAAAACACTGTTTTCTGTACACAAGTCTGTCACACTCAGGGGCTCACAGCTGCTATGGTTGTGTGTAGGGAAAGTCAGTCAATAATTCAGCATGAATGGAGGCAGAGTTTGCAAAGTTCCACCCCTAGCTGAGGGGCTATTGACACTTGATGGCACACGTGTGTGTGTGTATGAATAAATAAGCAATATTTTAAAAGGATAAAGCAAGGTATATGTGTGTGCATATACTAGGCAAGTGCCCTGCCTAGTTATTCAGAACTAGGCATCTAATGACTGCTGAGAGACAGAGAATTAGCCTGTTCCAAGAATTAGCTCCCTAACTGGTCATCCAATACAAAATGGTCAGCCCTGATAGCGTATACACACAAGCCACACTAAAGAGATTAAACAGGTTTTGTATACATATGTAATGACAATAATCAAAAAGAGGCCATCAATTTGAGAAGGAGTGAGGAGGGCTATGTGAGCGGTTGGAAAGAGTGGAAGGAGGATTGGGAAGAGGGTGGTAATGCAATTAAACATTAATTAAATTTTTATAATAAAAACATGAATAAAGTAGATAGTTTTAAAAAAATGCCTGGTATCTTCTTGTGAAGTACACACACACACACACACACACATAAAATAAAAGTAAAAATTAGCAATCAGTTTTGGGAAGTTTGTCAGGAGAACAATGGATAAAAGGGAGACCAGATTTTATTAATATATGAATAAAAATGTCACTCTAAACCCCAATAATAGATAGATAGATAGATGATAGATAGATGATAGATAGATAGATAGATAGATAGATAGATGATAGATAGATATTGTGTGTATATAATTAAGCATTTGTATATTCATATATCAGATAATTATATATTCATTATGTTATATATGGATATTAATAACATATTGCACATTATGTAATAAAATATTAATATAGATATGAATAATTTGTATTAGTATAAATTTCGCTTTATTGATAGAAATTTAAGGTCAATTTGTTATATGTATATGCATATTTCTGCTATTGATTAAGATATTGTGATTGTGTAGTTCACTTAAAATGTAATATATACATTTTAATAGATAATAATAATAGTCAAGTTTTTAGTCATGTTAGTTAGGATTTTCTAGATGTGCATAGATATATCTTAAATAGGCATTCTTCATATCTTTCAAAGATTATAGAATATGGCATTTTAAATGTTTTAATAACTTAGGACTTTTCATGACAATGAGACACTCTGCTCCTGGCAGCACCAATCTACTTCAAGAAGAAGATGGGCATCGAAGAGGATCCTTATGGAGTTTGATAGCCATTTGGGCAAGAAACTGTTCTTGCCTGGACTATTGCATAAACTGGAAACAGAGAACCCGCAGAGAGAGGACTACTGAACTTGCCTAAAGGTGAGATGATCTTTCTGGGTTCCTGATTCATGAAAGAATCTGCAAGACATTCTTCAGGACAAGCAGATAGTGTCTGCCTTTGAAATTTCCTGCTTTGTGGAAATGTCTGCTGGAAACTATGGGCCTGTAGGCCGAAGATGGATGCCCCAACGGTACAGAGGAACTTTGGGTGACTGTCCAGGCAGCGAGATGTCTCTGTCATTTCTAGAGTTTTAAAAGTTGCTTTTTTCTTGTTTGCTTAGGTTATATTGTATCTTTCTGGAGTCTTTGATGGAGTTAAGAATAGTTAGTTATAGTTATAGTTTTCCTTAGTTATGATGAAGATTATTGTAATTTTTACTTGATAACTGTTCTGTTATATGTAATTTTACTATGTTAAAGTTAAAGCCTTCCTTTTTTTGTTTAAACAGAAAAAGGGGAAGTGATGGAGGAAGGTCATTGGTTGATTAAATAAAGAAGCTGCTTGCCCTGATAGGTTAAAACGTAGGTGGGAGGAGTAAACAGAACAGAACTCTGGGCGGAAGAGGAAGTAAGCTCAGAGACTCGACAGCTCTCCTCTCGGGGGCAGACGCCTCAGAGAGACACGATGCTCCACTCTTGCGGGCAGAGGCGAGAGCTCTGCTCTCTGAGGCACACGCGATGAAGCTCTGACCCAGGATGGACGTAGGCTAGAATCTCCCTGGTAAGCCACCTTATGGGCTACAGCAGATTATTAGAGATGGGCTAGTCCAGGTGCGAGAGTTAGCCTAGAAGAGGCTAGATAGAAATGGCCAAGCAGTGATTAAATGAATACAGTGTCCGTGTAATTATTTCGGGTATAAAGCTAGCCGTGGGGGCAGCGGGGTGCTGGGGACGCAGCCCCGCCGCTCATATTTCAACAAAATATAAATTATATATAAAGACATATTTATTTAATATATTATAATTAAAACAAAGATAAATGATTTGAAACCATATGGAATGAATGAACACAGAGGCAGAGCTGACATAAAAGAGGAGATGATATGGGAAGTCCTTCTATATATGTGTTGCTTTTATTGGCTATTTTGGCAAATGGCTTAGCAGAGTAAAGCCAGATAGGAAATCAGAACATTGAGAGAGGGAGACAGTAGGTGAAGTCAAAGAGATGTCATGTAGCTGCCAAGGGAGGAAGATGCTGAAAAACCATGGTGACACATAGCCCGCTGCTGTATGGATGCTGGAGATTACGACTTAGTTCCTCATTCTAGCACTCACCGAGCTGACTCCTCAGTCCCCTCCCAACCTAACCAATCACCATTCTTCAGATAAGGGATTTCTAATTTCAGATTAATAGATACATAAATACATAAATTAATAGAAGTGGTTTAATTTAAGATATAAGAGTTAGCTAGGAATATGCCTAAGCTATTGACCAAGCAGTGTTGTAATTAATATAGTTTCTGTGTGATTATTCAGATCTGAACAGTCAGGAAGCAAAAGAGCAGTCTTCTACATGGTGGTAACTGAAAGCATGCTTGGAGTAACTCTAAAACACAGGCTTTTTAACTCTGTGTCCTTACAGACACAGTTCCCTAAAATGAAATGTAAAGGAATCTATGCCCTATTCAACTGCTCATAACTATATTCCTTTGAAGCTATCATACGCAATACTATAAGATAATGCAAATTTAAACTAAAACCTTCAGTTTAAGAATCAAAAAAGAAAACCATAGAAGTTCAAACAGATTACATAAAACCTCTTAACTTTGATTTATAAATTCCTAGAGAAAATCACTGCTTATTTTTTCCTTTCAAAGGAACTAAGGTTTCCTAGCATTGCTTATTAAACACCTCTGCAATGACAGCTCGGGAGCAGTGAACTCATAATACCCCACGTCATGGCCTCTTAATGCTGTTTTGTGTGAACAGCAAAGCTTCTTAGCAGCAATGAGGGGATAGACGCTTGAGTAAGGCAAGCACCAAACAAACGTAGAGACCGTACACAAAGGTAGACCAACTGCCCAACCACAGCAATCCCACCAGCATGACTTTAGACTTGACCTGACTGGAGGACTGCAGAATGAAAAAAATGACAGACACAATCAATACAAAGCAGAAATCAGGGAGCCATGCACCCAAGAGGCCCCGGCACCCTAGAAAATCAATGGTTACTTTTATGTTCAGCATGAACAGGGAACAGGTCAGCTGATTTTGGTTAGGAGTCTTGGTAGGGAAGCTGTCCCAGGCTAAAGTCACCAGGAAGCCGCACTACTTTCTGCAAGTGCTGGTTTGAGGTAAGTGTCAACTGTTCGTCAACAACAGTTCTTGGCCCAGGGGAAGGTCTGAGGCACTGGTGTTCTTGACATGGCTACGCTCGTGCTGATCACATACATTCACTCACGGCTCATCTACTCTCCACACCACAGCTCAGAAACAGATGGCTACTCCAAGCATTCTCACTAGCCAGCCTTTGGATGTATAAACACAAAAAGAAAGATGAGAAAAAAAATGGGTTGAAAAAAAATCAAAGGCGATTAATTCATTTTCACAAATTTCAAACGACACATGAATCAATTTCCAGGTGGCCAGGGCACCAGATCACTTTTCCAGTAGTTGGTAAAGCATTTATCTTCTTTACGTGAACTCAGTTTAAGACAACACCAATAATTCATAAGTAGAAGTTAATTATCTTCACAGAACAGCTTTAGCTAATTAATCCACAAAGAACAACAGGAAAAATTTAACACTGTACCATGGCAATGTCCTCCAACAGATGTTAAAACGATCAGGCAGAGGTTGATGATGCACTATCCAGAAAGGCCAAGAATTCTGAAAGCACGGATGATACTTTAGTAGGCATCACTCAGACACTGATGAGGCTCTTTCCTGTAATAGAGACTCAGTGGCCACCTAAGGACTGGGATCAGACAGACAGAACTTGACTTTGACAATCTATCTCAATGTTTCTAGAAGTCAGTCAGCCTGTGCCTTTGGACTTAAGAGTGAAATTCAGTACACAGAGTCAACTACTAGCTAGCTGGGGGAGGGAGTGACAATAAGGAAGGAAGAAGGGAGGAGAGGTGAAAAAGAAAAGAATAAGAGATTTTTTTAAAAATACAACGTGAAACTTAGCGAGTCTCTGCAATGAGGTTCCTTCCCATGCTGCTTTGGAGCCTGGAACTGGCCAGGCTGGAGTCAACTATCACCCCCATCTGTTCTTTACAACCCGCTTTTATGGGAACCCATTGGTCAGTCCTTCCTAGAGCTAAACTCCTGCATTACACCGGCACCTGGGTCTGTGCAGGGCAATTGTATGGAGACATCTGATACATAGATTCAATGCTTTATATTTATTTTAAAATATGTAAGAAATGAAAAAGTGAGGGCTTCTGGGGCTGGGGCCACAGTCTGTCATCCGTTGTCTCAATGGGGGAGCCAACTAAGCAGCAATACGAGGCTGTATTTTTTGTAGATCTTCCATATACTCTTCAATCAGTCATTCCCTTTCAAAATGTTGTTCCAGGAAATGCAGAGGCCCTGTGCTTTAAACTTCCTTTTAGCACGATATGGAACTTGTGAAACACTTCCCCCGCAAATGCTCCAGTTTGAAAGACATGCTGATAAATGAACCATCACACTGTCCAAACAGGAAACCAAAGTGTGAGATCTCTAAATCTCTGTGCGAGAAAGAAAGAAAATGAAGCTTCAGTTTTCTAACTTTCAGTGTAGAGATATCAAATACAGATTTGGAAAATGATTAGAAGTCATTTTCCTTCCAGTATCCGAACAGCTAGTAATTATTTCCAATCTCACCTTCAAGATTGTTCTGTCATTTTTTCCAGATGAACCTTAGTAAAGCAAGTTATTTCCCTGTTCATTCTCTCGCGCTGGTCTCCCATCTCTATCAAAGTCTGAACTGCTCATCATCAGGGAAAGCCTTTGGCAATCTGACCCAGGGAACGCTCCTGAGCTCAGCAGTCCCGCCTTCTTCTGCGCTGTGTGCCAGATACCTGAGATCATTACATCGTCCTGCTTTTACACTGCCATCTCCTACTCTAAAATTCTACTTTCCCCCCTCAGCAGAATGCCCTGTCCATCTCTGCACTTGAGATGAAGATAAACACTGCCACTCTCAAGACAGCAACTCGAAGTCACTGGGAGAGATTTGCCTGCCTCTGAGTTCCAGCCGTGGCTCTCTGAGCCAGTGTCTGACAGAGGTACTCGCTGTGCCTTTTCTTGCCCTAATTGTATCAAGAACGCTTTAAAGTGATGTTTGCAGATATTTTCCTTTGATTTCCCTAGCTGTATGTGTGTCAACTTCTAAGAAAGTGTTATGCAACTGGAAGGAAGCAGAACACTTCTCCAGAGGAGTGAAAGCATCTACCTCAGAGTTAATGGTGGCTGCTTCGATGAGCTGGCTGGGGTACGTGGCCAAACTTTGAAAAACTGACAAAAATTATCAATGACCTTACCTGAGAACATCTATAACAGGATGTGTTATAGAAGAAAGCAGCAGAGGGAAGCTGGAGCAGCTACTGTTGCTATAGTAGGGAGCAAGGGATCAGGGGAAGAAGGCTGTGAAGTGTCCAGGAAGAGGTGGAAAGACTGGAAGGAAATATGTCAGAATTCCACATGAGTGGAGGCAGCATTCAGAGGTCCCACCCTTGAAGGGGATCTATTGGCCCTGAGAGTCCCTCTTCTTTGGGGACATGGCAAGTGGTAAGATGTCCTTGCCCTGGTGGATGGCCCCACATATACATTCAGAACTAATTGTACTCAGGGTGGTGTTGTCAAAAAAACAAAAAGATAACATGAAGTTGAGAGTGTAATGGGGTGAAGGGCATTAAGAAGAGTTGGAGAGGTGTAACTATGGATAGATATGATGAAAATATATTGAGTAAATGTATAAAATTTGAAAAGAATGAATAAAGAAAGGTCTAGGGATGGGAGTACAGTTCAATAGCAGAACACTTGCATAGCATGTGTGGTACCCTGCCTTTTGTCTCTAGCACAACCCAGAAAATAAGTCTAAAAATGTTCAGGGGATAACACTGAAGAGGATGCAGATGACTGGAAGAGTCAGACCACCAGCAAGTCAACTTCCAGACTGTGACCCCTAGATGTGTACAGGAGAGCTGCCAAAATCTCAACATGGCTGCCTAAGTAAGACCTCAGTGATGATAACACCAACTGACAGTCAACGCGGATGGAAGGAACCTCACTGAGGCCCACTTCAAGATAAAGAGCTAAAGGCAATTAGCAACTCTGAGGGAAGGAGAATT